>NW_016107911.1:625970-639189 GCF_001604975.1 Cebus imitator | reverse complement strand
CAATAATAGTGGGAGACTTTAACACTCCACTGTCAATATTAGATAGATCAATGAGACAGAAAATTAACAAGGATATCCAGGACTTGAACTCAGATCCAGACCAAGCAAACCTAATAGACATTTACAGAACTCTCCATCCCAAATCCACAGAATATATATTCTTCTCAGCACCACATCACACCTAACATAAAACTGACCACATAATTGGAAGTAAAGCACTCCTCAGCAAATGCAAAAGAATGGAAATCATAACAGTCTCTCAGACCACAGTGCAATCAAATTAGAACTCAGGATTAAGAAGCTAGCTCAGAACTGCACAACTTCATGGAAACTCAGCAACTGGCTCTTGAATGTTGACCGGATAAACAATGAAATGAAGGCAGAAATAAAGATGTCCTTCGAAACCAATGAGAACGAACACACAATGTGCCAGAATCTCAGGGACACATTTAAAGCAGTGTCTAGAGGGAAATTTGTAGCAATAAATGCCCACATGAGAAGCAAAGAAAAATCTAAAATCGACACCCTACCATCAAAATTGAAAGAGCTAGAGGAGCAAGCTCAAACAAATTCAAAAGCTAGCAGAAGACAAGAAATAACTAAGATCAGAGTAGAACTGAAGGAGATAGAGACACAAAAAACCCTTCAAAAAATCAATAAATCCAGGAGCTGATTTTTTGAAAAGATCAACAAAACAGACAGACCACTAACCAGATTAATAAAAAAGAAAAGAAAGAATAATCAAATAGATGCAATAAAAAACAATAAAGGGATATTACCACCGATTCCACAGAAATACAAACACCATCAGAGATTACTATATATATATGTGTGTGTGTATATATATGTGTATATATATACATACACATATATGCATGTGTGTATATATATATATAAATTTATATATATATATATAAATATATATAAATATATATATATATTTATATATATATATAAAAGCGGGGGAGAGAGAGAAAAAAAATTTAGCTTAGACATTATTATTCTGGGAAGTTTTTTCTCTGATCCATTAGAGCTTGGTTAATCTCCATCCCAGGGTCCTGGTATATAGTCACTATATAAATATTCAATAAATATTTATTAATGTATGAATAGAATACATAAAATCAATGCAACAGAACTCAACACTCTTGTTAATAAAAGTATTGGGAAACATTTTCTTGGTATAGGATTGTACAAAAACTTTCTTCTTACTGGAGTGCTTCTTATAGAATTGGTGATGTAGCACCAATTCCATAAAACAATTCATAATCACTAGTATTTTATTATGAACCACTATAGTTAAATAACAGTAAATTCTTCAGCAAATGCTGGTAGCTCTTGAATGACTATATCCAGATCATCTAATAGCCTAATGAATTTTTAAAAATTTAAGAACCTGAAGTATATATGAGAATTTCTATGACTTGTTTCATTTGAAATGTAAGATTTGCCAGATCACACATTATTGGACTCTAACAGGTTACATATAAAAATAAAATTATGGCTTCAGAGATGATTGTGAAGAAGGCAGAGAACATCCCAAGTCCTGACTGTTGCTAATGTAGTTCAAATATCTATGGAATAGATCTGTTCTGAGAAACTTTTGAATTTTTGTTTGGTTTTATACAGTAAATATATACTCAAAGACAAAGTTCTTGAAATACTTAAACTGACCAAAATAAATAAGTAGACAAACTTTCATTAGACTCAAAATTTGGTAATGGTATCTATTTATTTAGCTATTCACCAATACCTTCTGTGGCTCTATGTGCAAGCCTAGTGAGAGTGAATCATGTCTTACCATTAAACTATTTTTGGCAGAAGCATTGAAGCAAAGACGACGATATATCTAAGTAAGCAGAATCCTCAATGAAAAATAAAGTGCCATATATTCCAAATGAAAACTCTTTGCCTTACTGTTAATAACTGTATCTGTTTAGAAGGGAATTAAAGGTATACTACTTAACCAATAGGAGTTGCTCAGGCTCAGGGTAGTTTTACATCTGTGAGTTTACGACATTCAAGGATTGATTTTTCAGCTATGTAGGTAAATATGTATCAAAATACCAAGCATAGATCTTCTTCTTAAGAGATGACTTGAAGTAACTCAAGTTCATAAAACTGACCATAAAAACCTTCCCTATGCTGGAAACAAATCACAATCAGAAAGCTGCCTAGTGAACAAGGAATTTGAACAAATGAAGTTAGATTAGATAAATGTTTAATGGATTCCTTCATTCATTAAACAACATTTCATTAAACATCTGTTACGTTTCAGGCTTATTCTAGATATCAAGAATACAGCAGTGAACAAAACAGATGAGGCCTTTCTCTTTCAGAGCTTATATTTTAGTAGGAGAAACAGATAATTAACAAGAATTTTTGTCTGTTTTATTTACTGAAATATCCCTAAGCACTTGAGTAGCACTTGAGTGCTACCTGGCATATATTAGGTATTTGACAATATTGGTTCATTGAATGAATAGTGAGTGGTAAAAACATTAACATAATTTCAAATAGTTTTATGCATTAAGAAGAAAAAATACAGTAATGATATTATAAAGGTTGGTAGGGGAGAAGATAGCTAATTTAGATTGGGTGGTATAGTAGATTATATAATTGCTGGGTAAATATTTAGTCATTATTTTCCTCATCTCCATGGGAGAAATAGGCTTTTTCACCCCATTGATGTTGAGTTTGACTGTGTGACATGCTTTGACTTCATGGAATATGGAATGTGCTTCCCTGCCCCTTGACCTTGGAGTTGACCATATAACTTGCTTAGGAGATATCAGCAGATAAGACACAATCAGAAGCTTGCAATGTTTACTGGTTTGGGCATCTCTCTTGCACTCTGCCACTGACATGAGAAGAATATGACTTGTTCACAGTTTCTGGGGCCAATCACAATTTCCTTTTGAGTTTTGGAAATTCTGTTCAAGTGGTTTAATTTCTTTCACTAAATTCAAGGGCTTTGATTTTTGAGTATGTATGCTATTTTCAATAATCTCTCTATTGATGTGTGAGTCATAAATATAAAAGGAGTGAATGAACCACATTGCACGATGGTGGAGGAAGTAAGAGAAAGATTTTTAATATCAAAGAATATAAAGTTGCAAAAAGGTAATATGTAAAGCTGCTATTGTTCTTAACAGGATTCTTAAGTAAATTAATCAGTAAAACCAACTAAGAGCAGAAGGAGAGGGCATGTTTGTTTCATTCCATGGCTGAGCTTCACTCCAGGCAAAATACTTTCAACACATAATATATAAGAAAAGGAAAATGTGAACCACAGGAATGAAATAAATATTAAGGACAAAAGCAAAGTGTTGAATATATCAGTCACACTAAATCTTAAATGAGTAAGTACTCTAAACTACAAAGGAAAAACTAAGCCATAAAGTTATTTTAAACGTCAAATATCCCCACAGATGAATAAAAAGTAGACATTGAAATTTCTGTAAAATGCCAAGGAAGCTATGATTAATATGCTCCTAGTACAAGGTGTTAATCATATTATACATGTAAAAATTAAGGGAAAAACATAGGTAAAAGAATAGTGGGACTATTTTATGACTCAATCTCAATGTACACTGCTGGATACAGGGTTTATCCTGGAATATTTTACTTCAAATCAGATGTTCATAAAATCATCCATATTGGAAAAAAAGTCATCTGGAAAAGACTCAAATGGATTGGTGGAATCCAGCTTTGCACTTTAGTAGTATAATGCCCTGGGCACAACCTTCTCTAACAACCAGAACATAACATCAAAGATGTGATAAGAACCTGCAAAAAGAGATACCAGAAAATCTACATACTTAGTACAAAGTTAAGACAGAAATCTCTCCTTGTTCAAGCTTAACATATGTGTGACTTAATTTGATAAACAGTACTTTGATGTCTAGTTTCTCATTATTTTCTTCAGTTTTATACTTAGAGTTGAAAAATAGCAGAGGCCATGGATAACAGATTCGATAGCAAGAAAATGGCGAGGATAGAAGAAACAGATTAATTGATTAGAGGGACACATAAATACAGGGAACAGGTGAGCTAAGGACTTAAGAAGCAATGGAGATCTAATCTAGATAAATTCAGTAGAAAGAAATTTTATCAAGCTTTTTTTAATTTAGTAATCTTTGCGGTCATCATTCTATGACAAAAGTACTATAAATCCCTAAATAATCAGGGGGAAACACTACTGATTAACACAGTAAGTTTAATCACATACATTAACAAAAAACCTATATATACATATGTATATATATCTTAAGAACTATTTTTAGTGTAACTACATAGAACCCAAAACCTAATGTATCCAAAGTATTACATATCCTTTGAACAGTGTTGTATAACTTAGGCATTAGCTGTAGAAAATCTCAGATTACTTGAAAATGAATAATATTATGGTGGCCAAGTTGCAAACTTTTTACAAAATGACGAACCTACAATTGCTAATGTTCTGTTCTAGTAAGGATGAAACCCACCTAGTTTTAACTTCAAAGGATCAGTTGTAGAATTAGCCAAAAGACTAAAAAGCTGGAAAAATATTTCTTCAGTAGCCATAGCAACTTGGGAGAAATTACTAAAGAATGTAGTGGCCATTTGTAATGTTTTCTGATTTTTGATATCCTCCCTATGTTTAAAAAATTTCCAGCCTTATGAAGTATGATTCCCCTACGTAAAACCCAGAAGACTCAGTTATCTAGCCTGCTCTACTCCTAAGGTTCCACTAACCAGAGTCAAATGTGCAAGACTTTGATTCATAAGTGAGGAATTAGAGGTCTCTGTATAGCATCTATTTTGCTTGTGAGGATGATAATAGAAGTATCCAAATTTGGGGGATGGAAATGGTTGAACTATGCAATAGTTTCTCCTAGGGCTTGATGGGAATGTGCAGCAAAAAGTGGTTTATCTTTAAGACAGTTTTGCAGTATACTTTTTGCCGTTGTTCATGGAAGCTTAATCTTATTTTTCCAGCCTTCTAACACCTTGGTTGCTTACCTAATATCTTTCTAATAAACTCCTCTGCTGCTTAGCCAGATGAAAGCAGCTTCTGTTATTTAAAAGAAGAACCCTGGTAAATATATAAACTGGTTCTAGAAGTGGTTGAAGAAAATATAACCTCAGGAAAAATGGAAAGATTTTAGTTACCTGGTTATGTAAGGGTTGATGGCTCTAAAAATCCAGCTAGTAGTCTTAAAAAAAAAATGTAAAATCTGGTAGTCCATGGTGTGCAGTAGCAAAGTAACAAATTACTAACTATAGCCACTTGAAATAAAGTGACTATTGAAAGCAAGACTTTCAGTGGCCCAAAATTGGATGCTTCTATTACCAGATCCAGGGGCTATAGATAAGAAAAAATATAAAGAGTATGAAGAATTCAAAAACAAAGTTAGTTGCTGCCAATTTCACAGAACAGCTTTAAAAAGATAAAGTCTTGTGATGCTAAATTCTTGATTTAAGCAATAATCATAGCCATCAGCTACTCCCTAACATTGCTCCTCAAAAGGTAAAAGTAAGTGTCTGTGAACTACAGTGTCTCTCTTCTGTAGGCTATGAATGCTGGTGGGCTACATGGCTTTCAATGTTATGGGATGCTGAGGTAACAAAACTGAAGTAGACACACCTCATTATAAGAAGCAGGAGGATATGGTTACTGTTATTGCTAGCATGGTTGAGTTGTAATCAGAATGATCTGACCCACAGGGGCATTGGCTTTGGATGCCTGATCAGATTAACCACATGAACAAAACTGACATGCATCCAAAAAAAAGTCCAATTTAAAATTATAAAAATATCCAGACTTAATAAAAAAGGCCTGACATGAGCTACTACAACAAAAATTTGTAATGGCTTCTCCAATTTCCAGTCCTGAGTCAATTCACATACCTAGGGTTTTTTGAGTGAAGGGGAGACTGCACATCCTTGAAAATGTCTATTGTAATGGTATCTCAGATAGAAATTACAAATCTTCAGTTTGACCTTCCTCATTAAGGTAACTACACTGGAGAAAGGGAAATATCAGGTCTTTTGTGTACCATTGTATAATAACTTGGAACCAAGACTAAAACTAAGGACCTAGAATACCACCTTGTACTAGTGGTCAGAATGAATTTTTATCAGAATCAAATGGTGAATGAAGTTTTCATCTAAATCTGTCTCATATCCAGTCCAACAGGGCCTTAAACACATAATATAGTTATCTCCAGAGTATGCAGTGGACATTAGAGGAGAGTGATTTATAAGAGGCTTAATCAGTGATTTCAAATGCAGCTGCTGTTGTAGATGCACATTTCAAAATGTATATTTAGGGCCGGGCACGGTGGCTCACGCCTGTAATCCCAGCACTTTGGGAGGCCGAGGCGGGTGGATCACGAGGTCAAGAGATCGAGACCATCCTGGTCAACATGGTGAAACCCCGTCTCTACTAAAAATACAAAAAATCAGCTGGGCATGGTGGCGCGTGCCTGTAATCCCAGCTATTCAGGAGGCTGAGACAGGAGAATTGCCTGAACCCAGGAGGTGGAGGTTGCGGTGAGCCGAGATCGCGCCATTGCACTCCAGCCCGGGTAACAAGAGCGAAACTCCGTCTCAAAAAAAAAAAAAAAAAAAAAAAAAAAAGTATATTTAGAGCTCTTAGCACCAGGTATGCAACTATTAATCTGGCAAATGCCTTTTTCTCTGCATCTCAATACACAGAGAACAGCTGTAACAGCTGTATTTATATGACAGGTAGAATAGTAAATCATTTCATCTTAGGGTTTTATACATTATTTGGCTCTGTACCACAATATATTTCACAAAGATCATTAGTGTCTCACCATCATATATGACAACTACATTGATATGTGTCCAGAACCTAGAAAGTAGGAAGTATTACGTACTCAGGATTATTTGGCAAAGTATACCTATGAATCCAATAAGGTGTAAGATACAGCACATGAAAATGTAAGAACTATACCTCAGTAAAGTTTCTGAAGGTCCAGTGATCTTGAGTATACCAGGATAGTCTTTTCAAAGTTAAAGGCAACTTACTGCACCTTGTACCTCCTATTGCTAAGAAAGATGCACACTGCTAGGTGGAACTCTTTGTGGCATTACACATTGATTTGAGAATCCTGCTTTGCCTATTTATGAAGTGACCTGAAAGCCTCTAGTAGTGAGTGGGTCCCAGAGGAAAAAGGTGACTTCCTTGATAGTCCAGACTACAGCGCATCTACCTGGCCCTAATTAATGACCAAAAGGGTTAATGGGTGTTAGAACCATTAGCAGCTTGACATGCTATGTAGGGCCTGTGGCAAGTTCTAATAGAGGAATCCCAGCAGAATTCTCTAAGGTTTTGGAACAAAGTCATCAGGCAGGAAAATCTTAACCCTTTGAAAAGCAGCACTTAGCTCATTACTAAGTGTTATTAAAGATTGTATATTTGACTGTGAAAAAACAAATGTGACCTGATCTGCCCAAAATAAACTTGTTTTAGCTGATCTGCCAACCTACTAAACTGGGCGTGGTCAAGTAGAAAGCCACATTAAATGACGCTCAAACACACGGACAAAGATTCAAGATTGTGACAGCAGAAGTTGCATGAATAGACCACTCACACTCTCAGCAATACTTGTCTTGTGGTTGGGTGCCACAAAATATTTCAGGTCATCCAGTTTGTAGACAATGAATGAGCACATTTTTGTTTTTTAAGGGATAGCTTGAGTATTTTATTATTATTTTAGTTGATATTACTGTTATGACATATAAGTATGGAAGAAGAATGTATTTTGAAGGTTAGGTTTAAATATTAGCAATGGGTATATATTGATGTTGGATAGCCAGGTAATGTGTATTTATTAAATTTTCTTGTTTTAGCAGTTTTTGAAACGCCTTACATGTTGGCACATATTCCAAGCATATACGTTCTGTCCCTTTAAGGCAAAATCCACAAAAAGTATTTTCTTAGCTGCTTTTGTGTTCAGTGTACATAAACAGCCATATGACCAAAATTCTACTTTTCTTCCCAATTTATCTGGGTCTTATTGAAAAGGCAAAAATTAGATGGAGCCTATAAAAACAGAAAAGTATACGAAAATCTTCTTAGCGGAAAAACTAGTAATTCCTAGGATATTATATAAAAAATGTGTAAATTATTCAATCAGTCTTAAAAATTTACCAAGCAAGATCCTGCAATCTCAGTGTATAGTCTGCAGTCAAACAAAACTAAGTTAAAATCTTGACTCTCTTACTGATCTTGGGTAGTTATCTAACTTCACTGGCTCTCCATTTTCCTTACCTATAAAATGCAGATATTATTTTAGGGTTATTTTGAGGATTAAGTGAGAAAGTAAATATAAAGTACCCACTACAGTATCTTGGACAAACTTGGCACCCAATAAATGGTGGTTGTTTTATATTTTTTCCTAATATAGAACATTTTACTTCAACAATTTAAGCTTCCATTTAAGTTGAGTGTTTCTGGGCATTTATTTAGTTTTGAGGTGATATTGAGGTGCTGTTTTCTGGGATTCTATATTGCTGAATTTTTACAGCAAGCAACTTTTTCTTAGTTGAACAAGTTCACATCTTAGAAACTCTTCTCAAGGTTGTATCTTTAATAGTTCACTCTGAATAGTGATTTCCATGAAAATAATACCTTTTCCTAAATTAGAAACAAAAAACAACATAGTTTTATAGTTAAAGTATATAATAAAATATAGTGGTGACATGTGGGTTCACTGTTTTCTTGACCAGTCCTTTTCTATATTACTGAGTACCTCCTGCCTTCCTAGTTTGCTTAGCTATTGATGTTACAGCTGTTAACTCTTCACTGGTTCTAACTACTATGGGCTTTAATAATTGTTTAGATGTTGGCTTCATCCTAGATAGTAAAGTGAAATGGCTAGTACACAGGAAGTTGACAAGGGCAGTTGGTGTGATGTAGTAGAAAAAGCACTGGATCAAGTCTTAGCTATGCCATTATTAGATGTAATCCCAGAAAAGTAATTTCTATCATCTGATTTTCTGGTTTACAGAAGAATAATAAACATGCAAGTGATTATAAGAGTCAATATGCATAATAAATCTTTATAAATTTTAGTTGCTAAAAAATATGTATCATTATTGAGAATAGGGTTGGCTGGGCGCAGTGGCTCATGCCTGTAACCCCAGCACTTTGGGAGGCCGAGGCAGGTGGATCACGAGGTTAGGAATCAAGACCATCCTGGCTAACACAGTGAAACCAAATACACAAAATACAAAAAGTCAGCTGGGCATAGTGGTGTGCAACTGTAGTCCCAGCTACGCGGGAGGCTGAGGCAGGAGAATCGCTTAAACCCAGGGGGTGGAGGTTGCAGTGAGCTGAGATTGCGCCTGTGCACTCCAGCCTGGAGGACAGAGCAATTTGTCTCCTCCCCAAAAAATACTAGGATATAGGGTCTCTTTATTGGTTATTTTATTTGTCCTTGTAGCCTTAGCACAGTGCTCCAAGTATTAAGGGTATTCATATTTCTTTAAAGAATGAAAAAATATTTATACTGAAGCTTCTCCACACATAGTTTAAGATGGGATAGCAAAAAGTATACACAGATGCATATTGTGTAAATATATAGATAGATAAAGATGGTGGCAATTTGTAAAACCACTTCATTCTTCATTTCCTTCAAAACATTTTGATAACATGGGCTGGAGTGAGAACAGTGAAGGTAATGTTGTGCCCTTAATAAACAGCTCAAAAATAAATGAAGGTCCTTCAAATATATATATATATGTTTATGCACACACACCCACATATAATCTGTATATATATGTACCTTCATATATACAAACACACATACACCTACACCTTCTCACACACACACATACTTTTAACTTCTAAGGGTGGTTGAAGGGCATATCAAGATAATAAACCAAAATAAATTCCCTCCATCTCTGTTGCCCCCAATAATCTGAGCTTCATAAGCTGAGATACTGTAGAATTGTAGAATTGCATCCAAAAGTTATGTCAAGAATCTAGAAAACAGACTTCTTTACAACCATTTTAATATATAAATTTGCTTATTCTTTTAAGAAAGCAAATTCTTTGGCTTTTCACAGACTATTTTTTCTCTTTTTATTATATAGCCTAGTCCACATTTTATTTTCATTTGACAGAAACCAAAAGTCCAGCCTGATCATCACTGTCTTAAGAGATCTTCTAGAATTTTGTTGTCAGTTATTGTCAGCTTAATGCATTTGGTCTTTATTCAAGCACTGCCATGTGCCAATGGTGTCTATTATTGCTTCAAGCTATTATTTTGACCTCACATAATTACTTAAGGAGTATGTTCTTATACATTCCTTCCAAAACAAGGATTTAACCTTTAAAAGATATGGTGCTTCTGGTCTCGCACAGCTTTTTTAATCTGGCAGCCATGCCTTAGTGCATTACAAAACATAAAAATGAGTCCCTGTTACATTCTTGTACTTGGCTTTCAACCTGAAATTTTCATTCTTCTTTTCAGATCTATTCATAAACCTTTGTTTTTATTCTTTAATTCCACATCTTGCCCACAGAGGTAGTTTGCTTAATGGTTGCGGGCTCACACTCCAAAGCCAGACTATCACTTTCTAGCTTTGTGATATAGGAGCTAATAATATCTATTATTGTGGGTAATGAACACACACACCAACACACACACCAACTTAAACTACATCTTTAAATGAATTCCTGGAACCTGGGAAATGCTATATAAATGTTAGCTTTCATCATCATTGTTGTTGTCATCATTTCAATTTTAGGGGCCTTTTGACAGCTACTTCTTCCTCTAGGATTGATCTCTAATTTTCCTTCTTGACTAGTTTTTGTTCTCAGCATCTATATTACTAGATTTTCTAGCCATTCTGGGTAAAAATTACTTAAGGCTTGACCCATCTCAAAAAGCTAAGCCTAATCATAGGCCTTCAGTGATAAGACAACTAACAGGTGTGTCAATTCTCGACTGCCATGGTCTATGACTCAAAGCTGAACCTTTGACTTTGTTATTTTTGTCTTTAAATCAATTCTTATCACCATCTAAGCTTTAAGAAATAAGTATTATGCACTAATGAAGAAAAGGTTATCTGAATACATCTTTTTTTTTACACCCCTGAATTGCAAGGTTTGTTTGCTTTTGTTTTGAGATGGAGTCTTGCTCTGTCACCCAGGTTGGAGTGCAGTGGCATGATTTCGGCTCACTGCAACCTCTACCTCCCGGGTTCAAGTGATTCTCCTGCATCAGTGAATACAAAGTTTTAAAGTTAAATCATTTCACTAAAGAATAAACTTAGTTATCATTATATTAATTCAGGAAGTGATTATTTAATGAACATTTTGAATTATTAGATAAAAACAGAGATAAATATTTTCACATACTAGATGTCTCCAAAATCTTTATGCTCACCGTACTTTGATTAGAATCCATCCAAAAACCAATGAAAAAAAACTGCATTAACCGCTACACCACAATAGTTTTTATGTGTACATGCATAAATTTACATTTTAAGTTAAAATGTATTTTATATTCCTTGATACAGGAATAATGGGATATCACCTAAGCATTGGGCTTTATCGGTAACATCATCTCAATTACTCCACCATTGAAATGGAAATAACCAACAGGGTTGTCTCACCAAAGTGTGTGACTGTCAGTAAGTTTTTTCAAGATTATTCTTATTCAAGTGAGAACAGCTACACATGAAAGACCATCAAGAAGACTGTTAAAATAAGGCTGGTGCTGTGGCTCACGCCCATAATCTCAACACTTTGGGAAGCTGACAGGTGTGGATAACCTAAGGTTAGGAGTTTGAGACCAGCCTGGCCAACCTGGCAAAACCCCATCTCTACTAAAAGTACAAAAATTAGCCAGGTGTGATAGCGGGCACCTATAATCCCAGCTACTCAGGAGGCTGAGGCAGAAGAATCACTTGATCCCAGAAGGTAGAGGTTGTAGTGAGCCAAGATGGTGCCACTGCACTCCAGCCTGGGTGAAAAGAGCAAGATTCCATCTCAAAAAAAGAAAAAAACAAACAAACAAAAAAAAACACTGTTAAAATATAAAGTGGGAGATAGCAATACATTTCATTTCAAAGTATAATTTGTAAAATAAACTGTTAAAGTGTTTAAGATAGAAAAATAGTGCATAAATTTTAAAATCATAATTATATTAACCTTAAAAAAACTATAAAACCTTTAAAATCTATTTACTTCATTGGCTTTACCAACCTCTCTTTCAAATCAATTTTTCTACTCTTTTAATTTAAGGAGAAGAATAAATGTGTAACATAGTTGAAACGTCATTTGGCAAGATGGTTAGTACTGGCTATTTTTCTAAATCCAAATATTTTTCCACTTGTTTATTGTGCCACCTGAAATGATAAAATTGTACAAATTTGGAAGGTAAACTTCTGAAGATTTAAATTAAAATACATCTTATGTAGAGTAGGCTAAATCCCCTTTGGCATCAAAAAATGAGGTACAAGTGAAAACAGACAACAATGAATGTAAGGGTATAGTATGCTTTTTAATATGCATTGGTCACATAAAAGCATTTTCAAATATGAAACTCAAATCAAAAGTTACAAGGGCAGATGCTTTAGACGACAGATGCTGAATTGTTAATGAGCTACTTCTTGCACATATAACCACACAGGCTCCTCCAGACTGGACAGAAGCAAGAATAATTAGGATGAGAATGGTGCAGGAGGCTGGGGAAGGTCAGTAAAGTGCGATTTTTCTCTACCAATATATAAATACTGTATAATGTAGCTACTATGATACAACTGATTTATATCAAGAATTAAAAACCCCACAAGAGGTTTATCAATTGTCAAGAAAAATATTACTCATAGTCTTAACAGAATTTTAGGACTTTAAAAGACATTAGCGATCAGCTAATCAAATTCCACATTTCTAAGAAGAGAAGTAAGGGACCATGAGATATTAAATAACTTACATTGAAATAATGGTTTATTCAAGTAACTGTGTAACTGACCAAAAAATAAGGAAAGTTCATTTTGCCTAAATATTATCTTTTTTTTTCCCATTTATTTATTTTATTGCATTTTAGGTTTGGGGGTACATGTGAAGAACATGCAAAATTATTGCATAGGTACACACGTGGCAGTGTGATTTGCTGCCTTCCTCCCCATCACCTATATCTGGCATTTCTCCCCTTCCTATCTCTCCCCAGCTCCCCACCCCCCAGCTTCCCTC
>NW_016107911.1:615221-624400 GCF_001604975.1 Cebus imitator | reverse complement strand
AAGTCTGTTATTGGTGTATAGGAATGCATGTGATTTTTGCACATTGATTTTGTATCCTGAGACTTTGCTGAACTTGCTTATCAGTTTCAGAGGATTAAATATTATCTTTTAATAGTTGGAGATCAAACACCAAAGAATATTGTAGCAAAACTGGATTAAAAAAGCCATTTTATAATGTAAAAATTCTGACAATGCACCACAAAACTTTTGAAGTGAAGAAAATTGCTTCTTACTCTTCTTTAAAAACCTAAATTAAAAGGATATTCTAAAGTGAAGGTTTTTTTCCTGGAAGTGATTTAGAAAACACAGGCAATAATTTTGTTTCTTAAGAGGAAAAAAAATACTATTTTATTACATTTGGATGAGATTTTATTTTTTAGGAATCACTGCTTGGCTGTGAGTAGTTGTTGCTTGCTGAATGTTATTCACACTTCCTTCCACATAGCAAACTCATGTGTACGAGTCTTAACTTCTGGGATGGGTTGGAACTCTTCGTTCTAACCCAAGGGCTGCAGGTCATTATAAACCACAAATTATTCCTCCCTAGAGAAGTGTCAGAAATATATTCTTTCACATCTAATTTTTCTGCCATCTCCTTTTATTAAGTAAATTTTATGACACTAATGATCACATATAATGTATTATAATACCTTATCTGGCAATTAATACAAAGAGAGAAATCTTCTCCAGAATAGCACTCAAGAGACTTTAATTACCTAGTTACCCTGAGGCATATGAAGCAAGTAAAAATTTTAAAGGGCTGAAAGGAAGAAACTTTCCCCACAAGATAATTTTGATGATTTAGAACAGGAGTTGATAAACATTCTTCTGTAAAGAACCAGATAGTAAATACTTTCAGTTACATACCCCAATGGTCTCTCTTAACTACTCAGCTCTGCTATTGAAGCATGACACCAGTTAGTGTACAATACAAAAGCGAATGAATGTGAATGTGTGTTTCAATTAAACTTTATTTACAAAAGCAGGCAGCAGGCCAGATTTGACTCATGAGTTGCAGTTTGCAACCTCTGCTCTAGAATTTATAGTGATTAAAGAGAGTCTGAAACCAAAATTTAAACTTTAATAATACACAATATGTCTTCCAATGCAAATCACTGTACTTGCAGGTACCTCACTGATTCACAGAAAGATTAAATGTATTTTTAAATCTTTTTAGGTTTTCCTGTTTGCCTTTTCTTCTCTATTATATAAGTTATATTGGAAATGTCTAAATCCATTAAAAATTAGATAATTTCTGCCACATTTAATGAAAAATTTAGGAGTGCTGAGGCTGCAGATTACCTTTTTGATTCCACAGTCAAGTTGTGAATTCAATGTAATCTTCTTTTTTGTCAGGATTAGCATGAGAGATTTTACAGAAAAATTTCCCAAAAGAGCGATCAGGTCGAATTCATATAAGAAAGGCATTTTTATCACTAAAACTAATTAATCGATTTATATTATCTTTCTGATTGATCATTTTAAAAGCTCTCCTTATTTGGATATTTTCATTGCACACTAATTTTTGATTATGATTATAACTCGGGCTAATACTACAAGTACTATATATCTGATGTAGTAAATAATTTAGGATGTAATTAGTGTAAATTACAGTTTACTTAATTAGTACATGTAGAGGTAGCCCCTTTGTCCTAAAATGTTTAGAACAGATGAATACTAGGTATTTATAAAGTTTACTGACATCTCTATTGATTTGACACATAAAAATTGGTAAAAAGCATTTAAAATTAAAATATTCTCTGTGGAATTCTAACTTTAATTTTAGTATAATTCTGAGTATAATGTTACTACTCAACAAGAATGGATAACCGATTAAAAACTTATTAATTTCAGATATACAGAAAAAGCTATGTAACCCTATATAGCAATTTATGAATCTATTGTGTTTTATATTGTTAGATAATCCATAATTTATTTGAAAATTAAGCATTTGGAATTTTTTATTCTGTGTTTTTCTGTGTTTTAAAAGACTAAAAAAAAGATGTAAAAAAAAAAAAACTTCATTTCAAACTTTTAATGAATTTGTGAATTTGTTAAGAGTATGGTGATGTCTAATGAAAGACTATCAGACAAAAGACATAAAAGGTAGGACCTAATACAACAGTAGACTTCTTCCTTCAAAGATTTTCAAAACTTCAAGAACAGAAGATTACTTCACAGGCTGAAATTCAAGCTCAGTTGGAAACAAGGTCTATTGGGCTTTTGAGTTGTCTAATGTTGAAAATCTCAAGTTGACTCGCTAGTTTAAAAAAAAAAAAAACCTGGAGAGGGGAAAGGAAAATTTTTATTCTGGAAATGGGTTCTTCTCTGATGCAAATAGAAATCCATCTCCAAAGAAGAAGCAGATGTGAGTTACCCTAATTTAGTCTTTTGGAAACAGAGAAGATTTTGAATTTGCTAAAAAACTTTTGTTTTTCCTAAGTATTAGTTTATAAGCTCTGAGATACCTTTTTTGTGTTTGAAAATTTTCCGAACCCCAAGATATTCATAAAAATTTACTCAAAACACTGAAATGCATTTTCAGAAGAGTATAGGGAATCTCGTTTTTTTTAAAATTTACATAATAAAGAGGTTAGGAATTAGTTGGTGCTTTCATTTCTGATCGTTTATTCACTTTCTTTTTTATAGCTTTTCTATTTGGAGAGATACATTCAAATATTAAAAATATTCCACAGTAAGTGTTATTAATAAAACTTTAAAATCCCAAAGTGGAAGTAATAAATTTCCTACAAATGTACTGATTGAATCAGTTTTAATCCTCTGTGAATTAATAACAGAAGTGAAATAAAATTTTTGAATTCACATTGTCAACTTCAGAGGAAAAGAACACCAAACACTATTCTAAAGAGCGTATTTTAAAATTGGCAGCAATAATGCTGTTGTTTCCCTTTTCTATAAATAATGTGGTAAAAATGATAATAAGCATAACACATATTTATTGAGTTCTTACTATAACTGCTATTTTATTACATGTATTAGCTCATAACAATTCTGTAATGTAGGTATTAGTATTATTCTCCTTAATATATAAGGAAATAAGCAAAGAGAAGTAGAATTTCAGTGCAAATGGAACCTAATGTGATAGTTTGTTATTTTAATAATGCCTCCACATATGGTAACTGGTTAATTGACGAATACAAATGAATATTAGGCTTTTACCATGATTTGCAAGAACATACAGACTAAATGTCAGAGTACACTGATAGTTCTTTTCAAAGTCAATTTGCTTCATGCGGGGACCAGGTATCTCTTAAAAAAGCATTTCTTATTCTCCTTATAGGCACTTCTTATGGTAGCCACATAACTCAGTTTGACAGGAAAGTACTTTTATTTTCAAAATTATTTTCCTTTAAGAAAATCTTCCATGTCAATCAAAGAAATGTTAGTCTAAAATAATCCTATGAATGAGTTTGCTTTGTTATATAATTTCTCATTCAGATTTAGAGCTCAAATAAGGATTGGTCATATACTATTAAGATACTAAAAATGGGAAAACAACCAAAATATCCATTGACCGATGAATGGATAAAGAAAATATGTATAACCAAATACCATTCAGCTTTAAAAATGAAGAAAATTCTGCAATTCAGAACAGCATGGATGATCCTTGAGGGCATTATACTAAGTGAAATAAGCCAGTCACAGAAAGATACATACTGCTGGTTCTACTTCATAGAATCAAAGTGGACCGGTGGATACCAGAAGATGCGGAGAGAGGGAAACAGAAAGTACCCAAACAACGGCATAAAGTTTTGGTCAAGCAAGATGAATAAGCTCTAAAGATTTGCTGTATAACACTGTACATCTATAGTCAATGATAAAGTATTATAGACTTAAAATTTTAAAAGTAGATTTTATGTTGTGTTATTACTAAGATAAAAAAGGGAAGATGATAAAAAAGGATATATCCACAAGAAGTCTTCAATTTATTTCAAACTTATGTTCTTTCACAATTGCAATTACTGTATGCATATAAATTGTACCTATAATTCCTTTGCTGCATGATTACTTTTGAACAAGATTATTTAAAATAAACTCTTTGTGGGTACATATAGAAAGAGGAGTTTTCTGAGAATATAATACTCCTTGAAAAGCCAATTGACTCCTTTGGCTCAGAATTTTCTCTTTGGGAGATTACGTACCTCTCAGGAATTTGAGTAAAAATGCTTTTAAAAACACCCTAAGATAAACTGTACAAAGATTTAATCCCACACAAAATATTTCTGTGAATGGTTAATTTATCAGGAAAGACTACTTAGTAATTTTTCACTCTAATGACAAACTCTCCTTTGTTGAAACCTACTTGTAGCCATCAAGAAATGGGAATTTTCTTTTTTCTTTTTCTTGAGGTGGAGTTGGCTCACTGCAACCTCCGCCTCTTGGGTTCAAGCGATTTTCCTGCCTCAGCCTCCTGCGTAGCTGGGATTACAGGCATCCACCACCATACCCAGCTAATTTCTGTATTTTTAGTGAAGAGGGGGTTTCATCATGTTGGCCATGTTGGCCAGCTGCTCTTGAACTCCTGACGGTGATGTGCCCGCCTTGGCCTCCCAAAGTGCTGGGACTACAGGCGTGAGCCACTGTGCCTGGCCTGATTTTCTTTGTATCATACCAAATTTGACTTCAAGTTAAGAGTATTAGACAGCTGGGAGTGGTGGCTCATGTCTATATTCCCTGCACTTTGGGAGACCGAGGTTGCCGAATCACTTGAAGTCAGGAGTTCAAGACCAGCCTGGCCAACATGGTGAACTTCCATCTCTACTAAAAACAAAAAATAAAATTAGCTGGGTATGGTGGCAGGCGCCTATAATCCAAGCTACTCAGGAGGCTGGGGCAGAAGAATTGCTTGTATCTGGGAAGCGGAGGTTGCAGTGTGCCAGGCTGGGCAACAGAGTGAGATGCTAAAGTACTGTCATAAGCTTTTAGTATACTTCTTGAACTACCAACTGCAGGATAATATCTTACATTGCCTATTTATTTGGTCATTTTGACCAATTAAGTTTAGCTATGTGTCAAATTTTCTCAGACACAGTTTATGTTTGTTTTGTTACGTTATGCAATGCAATATATATTTGCAACATATTTACACACAAATAATGCCTAAATATAATATTTATATGATATATAACATACATTAAACATATAAAGAAAACATCCTAAAACACTGCAGGTAACAATTTTTATTTTCTTATATATGTTAATTTTAGAGAAGATTACAGTAAACATCTAATGTTAAAGAATTTCTTATTCTCTGTATTGCTTAGAGGACTGAAGACTTGTTGAAAAGACAACAAATCAAGTTAGATCCATTATTTTCAGCCTCTGTTCAGACTAACATTAATAAAAGCAAATTGTATGGAAAGGCTATATTTTCAAAGCTTTAATATGCATTCTAAATTCTTATAAGTGTATTCTGAGTTATGGTTTTGAAAGGACACTATGGCAGAAGAGCCTGAATTTGCTAACTGTAATTAAGTCCATTAGAACTACAGTGGTGTTAATACAGTCAGAAAGCTTAAAGGATAAATAGAAATTAAAAATGTATAGCAAATGACCCTAAAAATGTAGAACTGTCTTCTATCTTTATGAGTAAAGTTAAATTGGAAATGATACAGGTCATTTCTAGGAGTCTACCAAGAAATTATTCACTGTTGCTTTCTGCTGACAGATAAGATTTATGTTTGTAGACACAACTATCAGAATATATAATTATATCAGAAAACATCCTTAGATGAAGATTCATAGGTTAGATGACACAGGACATTTTAAATATCTTATAACTTCATGTATTGTATGGAAGTCACTGACTGAGTTTATTGAAGCACAAATTAAAACTCTTCAGGAGATACTTACCCTTTTCTGTTCTTTTATATACTCTATCAATTCATCTCTTGTTGTTTTCACTGCCTCTTCCACAGCCTTTTCACTTCGCTTCTGCTCTTCTATTATTGCTGCCTTTACAGTTTCCTGTTTGCAGGAGAAGGTAAAACAGTCAGGGAGGTAGGCACTATGACATATTTCTGGCCATTTCATATAAACTAAAAATCCTCTTCAGTGGGTTTTAGCTCATTCTATTCAAAGTGTACCTTTACACAGGAATAAGAACTTACAAACTCTTTTGGGATCTATTAAAGATTTCACAGAACTCCATTTCCTAAATTGAGTGAAGGGAAAGGAATGGAATATGCCATTTATTGCAGGGAGTGCCTGACAGGCTCCAATGGCTTCTTTACCAACCTTTCATTTGATGTTTACATGATTCATTGCCTTCCTGTATTTTGCACTATCCACATAAGACTTCCAACTTGTGTTTATTCTTCCAAGAACACTAATGCTCTAGCTGTTTTATTCACGTTTAATTTTGGCATCATACAATAATCAAGTGTGGTCTGAGTGGTAAGATTTACAGCTAGTTTGGTCCTCTTGCCAGGCTAAGATGCTGTGAACTGGACACCATAAGTAAGAGGTAAAAATTCCACCCAGTGTGCTAATATTTGAATGAGAGATTTAGGGAGGGAAATGGTACTCCCCATTTATTGAAATAGTAATCAGGAAACTAATAGATTTCAGCATTGCAAATACAGCAAGAAAGCTAAAATTCTGAAAAACTACAACACCTCTCAGGAAGTCATAATATTTTCTGCTAAAATAGTATATCATGAATTGGAATGAATACCATGAAGTAAAATCTTTTCATTTCCATCTATTGGTACCATCTTTTTTATTGGACATCAAGGCAATCAATTGGAAACTGCCTTGAGTTTCTCAGTCCTTCAGTTTTGATTCTTGAAGGTCCTTCATTTTGTGGAATGCATGTATGACTTTGCTTAGTTGTCCCCAAATAATTTTAGATATTTATATGTAGCTTAGAAAATATAAAATAACATCAAGGATTCTCTATTTCAAATATATTTAATGTAAAAAATTTAAATGTGTGGAAAAATATAAACACAAAGCAACACACACAGAGATATTTACTTTGGACCAATTCAAAAAGTGGAATCATTTTTGGCCAAAGGATATAAACTCAATATATCTTTTGATATTTTGTACAAACTTACTCTTATAAGCAGCACATAAGAATGGCTATTTTCTTGCAACCTTGATAACATTTATTTTTATCAGTTTTTAGAATTCTTGCTTACTTGGGAAAAATGACATCTAATTTTATCCTGTATTTTTAAAAGATTGCTATGTGATGTTGAGCATTTAGTTTATAGAAATATTGGCAATACACATGTTTTCTCTTGTCATTTGCTTGATCATATTGTTTACTGCTTTAATATTGGTATACTTAGTTTTTTATTCCCTTCCTTATAAAATTAACTGAAAATTCTGAAAGTCTTTGAAAAATTTTACTATTTTATTTTCAGTCATTGAGTATATTAGGTATTGGCTCCATTAGAGTACAAAGCTGCTTCCATAATTATCTCAAAAGATTAAAGTTGGAAAACTATAGCAATTTATAAAAAAAACCATGAGAATAAAACTTCAAAATGCAAGCATCTGCTATTATAATTCTTATTTATTTCACACTTGCAAATTTAGAATTTGAAGTTATTCAAATTTAGAAAGGCAAATATATTACATACTTACTAAGCTCTCTGAAATAAAACACATTAATAATTCTGTTGTAAAGAATATGAATATTTACACTATACGAGTAAATTAAAAGCATAAATAGCTTCACATTCGTTCAAGTCAGGTTTTGCTAACAGGTGGGTTACAAATATCCTTAGTTTTCAGGGCTTTTTACAAGTGCAAATAAAAAACTGTCATAAGAAGCATATTAATAAATCTAACCAGGCCTGTTTAATTAAAAGCAAGAATCAATTTAAATGAATGAGCTTTAACCAAAAAAATATGAAGAGTTAGTAAAAGTTATTCAGTTAACACATTTCACGGAGCTGAGTGTTTATATTATTACTACCTTCTCAGTTGAAATTTTTGAGAATATACCATTCCTTGTTTTTGAGTTGGCAAAGTACCATTTATAGTACAAAATTCTCTTGATTCTATCCTCCCCAGCTGGGAGTTAAGTGACAGTCAAAGTTGTGAAGCTCATCCTGAAAAACGGTTCATCTATAAATAATTCCTTTGAATGTGACACAAAAGTAAAGTTTAACCCTCTACTTTCTAATCACTCAATTCTGAATTAGTTAGAATTAATAAACTTTGTTTGCATGTATGCAAGTGGTATGTGAATGACTGCATGATTTGTTGATTCCATAAATGAAATATATCATCCCTAGGAGTCATGACAATTAATCTAAAATAAAACATAACTTGCAAGGAATGAAGACTTTCCAACAATAAGTACATTCAAATAGGCAATTCTGGAAAGTGTTTTTCAAAATATTTTGGTGATAACTCCACCACTGAACATAGTGCATTTTTTTTTCTTGTCTATGAGTATTAACCACATACTTGCACCTAGAAAATGAGTCAAGACCATTGCATTTCCCTCCAAACATGAAACACATTTGCAGTCATCAAATACAATCATTAAAACGTTGTTTGGAAAACTGATCAAACAGGTGATTCTGGAAAGTGTTTTCCAAAATATTTTGGTGATAACTCTACCACTGAACATGGTGCATTCTTTAAGGCAGGCTTTCTCAACCTTGGAACTACTGACAATCCTTTGCTGTGAGAAAGCATTCTGTGTGTAAGCAGCATACCTAATATCTATGCACTAGATGGTTTCCATTTGAGAAACACTATCCTAAGTTGAATAGTTTGGAATGAAAAGTACTCAATTACATATATGTCATTCTGTATTTGTTAAAATACATCAGTCATATTTCTGGTCATACTGGAATGCTTTTATCTAAAAATATATGCAGAAACATCCTACCCAAATGATTATCTAACTAGTGTTTAAATGTGGAGAAAGTTCTATATACTGCTGGGTGCAGTGGCTCATGCCTGTAATCCCAGCACTTTGGGAGGCGGACCACCTGAGGTCAGGTTTTCAAGACCAGCCTGACCAACAAGGTGAAACCCCATCTCTACTAAAAATACAAAAAATTAGCTGGGCGTGGTGGCAGGTGCCTGTAATCCCAGCTACTTGGGAGGCTGAGACAGGAGAATTGCTTGAACCTGGGAGGCGGAAGTTGCAGTGAGCTGAAATCATGCCACCGCACTCCAACCTAAGG
>NW_016107911.1:609126-615211 GCF_001604975.1 Cebus imitator | reverse complement strand
AGGAGAATCACTTGAACTTGGGAGGCAGAGGCTGCAGTGAGTTGATACGGTGCCACTGCACTCCAGCCTGGGCGACACAATAAGGCTCTGTCTCAAAAAAAAAAACAAAAACAAAAACAAAAACAAAACAAAACAAAACAAAAAAAACCAAGAAGTTCCATCTACTGCTTTTTAAAAATAAATGACTGGAAGAGTGGAATAGTTTTTTTACTGTTATGATTAAATAGGTCATGCTGAATGTCATTTAGAGCTAAAAGCTTATATGACATTTTGCACAAGATGTTATAATTTCCCTTTATTGCTTAAAAGTATATTTATGCTTTAGTATCCATGAAATCTACCATTCATTTCAGTAATCACAGGGTCATTATCCAGTAAAATGCCTGTGGTTTTCTGTCCTTTATTAGGGCAATTTTGTTAAAGATTGTAAACACAGCACAATTATTTACAGAAAACAAGTATCACCAATGAACTCAATTCTGGTCTGTGGGTTGCAAACCATAGTACCATGAGGTTAATTTTCTGGGGAAATTGTGCATTTTACTCACTTTTTGTTTCTATAGAAATGCATATTATCTAATTATGTATTATCTTAAAAGTAACGTGCTAGTAGAAATGCACCTTAGAAAACGAGTGATAAACTAGAGATGCAAAGATCAGATAACACTTGTTATATTCAGTTCTAGTTTATGGTTGGTAGCAAACTCTGTTCATACATTCATTTGTCAAATATATCCTAAATACCCATTTTGTATAAAAAATAGTCCCAAATACTGAAAGCCATATTTGTCTATCTCTTGATGAGTTTCTAATTTTCTTGTGAAAATACAATATAAATGCACAGAAACTGTATATTAAATATAACTTTTAGTATACTAAATAACCATATACTAAAAGAGAACTTACAGGATATAGTGGCTAATGAGTCGTGGTAATACTATTTTGAGTTATAAGGAAGGAGATATCACAATGTCTACAACGGTCAGAGAAAGCCTTAACAAAAAAGGTCGGCTCTGATCTGAGGTTTCATAGGTGTTTCATGTGTGGAAAGATGATTAAGACTGAGAGATCCGTATAAGTAGTTCATGTTGAATGTTATCTAGGAATAAAAGCTTATATGACATTTGGTACAACAGTGCAAAAATAAAACTGAATATATGTTTGAGGCTTCTGGCTACAGATGAATGTTCTTTTGGGAAAAATGAAAAGGAAGGAAGGCTGGGACCAGGTAGTGGGGAGCCTGAAAGCTTAAGGCTGATGTCAACAACATAAGATGTAAAGAGCTACCAATAATAGCATGTGGATTGATTGCTCTTCTTGCCACTTGTATAGTCTTTACATGAGTCAGCAAACATAGTCTTTATTAATCTCATACATAGTCATCCTTGCCTTACCCCAAATGATATATCAAAAGTAAATAGTCTAGCTCATTAGCACAACATCTTCAAAAGTTGCTAACTCTTAAAAAATGGTCTAAACAAGGAAAATAACAGACACATTTTCATTCCCTTCCTGTTTGGGCAAAGTATTACGTAGATAGTACCATCCTATGTCCACAGCCAACAACTCTGATCTAGGGTATATATGCCAGAAGCTTGTATCTGTATTTGTAATCCCAACATACAAACAGAACAGTTTCACTTAAAGTTAGGAGAAAGTCTTCTAGATTGTCCAAATCTTCATTCTTTTCTAGATTTTAATTACTTAGAAAAAGTAATATTCAGTAGTATCAGTAGAGTGATTTGGGGATCATGAACTATAATCCTTGTATTGGATGTAGTTTTTTTTTCCTGCCCCCCTCCCCCTGGATGCAGTTTTTTTTAACCTGAATA
Organism: Cebus imitator; assembly: GCF_001604975.1. Lineage (NCBI taxonomy): Eukaryota > Metazoa > Chordata > Mammalia > Primates > Cebidae > Cebus > Cebus imitator. The sequence goes on along the minus strand of NW_016107911.1, from coordinate 613,379 downwards.
CTAGGAAAATGAGTAACATTTTAGTGTCTTTAACAAGCAATCCCCAAATGAAGCAATCTTCATTCTTTTCTAGATTTTAATTACTTAGAAAAAGTAATATTCAGTAGTATCAGTAGAGTGATTTGGGGATCATGAACTATAATCCTTGTATTGGATGTAGTTTTTTTTTCCTGCCCCCCTCCCCCTGGATGCAGTTTTTTTTAACCTGAATACTAGGAAAATGAGTAACATTTTAGTGTCTTTAACAAGCAATCCCCAAATGAAGCAAGCCTATATAATCAGAAGTATAATTTTCTAGAAACTGTGATGTCTCCATTAATAGGTATTACTAAATAGATATCTTAGTCCATTTTCTGCTGCTGTAACATATCACAGACTAGATAATTTACACAGAAAAAAAGATCCATGTTTTCCTCATGGTTCTGGAGCCTGGGAAGTCCAAGATCAAAGGCCATGTCTGGTGAGGGCTTTCTTACTGCATCATAACATGGCAGAATACATTACATGTTAAAAAAGGGTACAAGAGGGCAAGAGCACTCAAGACAGAAAGAAAATGGGGGCTAGAATGTGGTATTACCTAATATCATACAATGAACCTTTTTCCTGCAACACACATAATTTTAAAGTTGTTCTGTATTGTTCTCAAACAAAGCCAAAGTTAATTTACTAGGAAGGAGTTGCAAGCCCATCTGTAAACGCTATCAATAAATCTCACAATATACAATCCTCTAAAGATTTTAATAGATATATGGTACCATGTAGCCTGAAAGTGTAATATAAATCACAGCGGGAAAGGCTACCAAAATATTGTCATGAATATTCTAACAACTACTTATGAAGGGATTCAAATATTTCCTTCTCCCTTGGTGTGAGTTCATGTACTGTATGTTCTATCCCTGCAAATGTTTTCCCATGATTAGCAGCATGATTTTCTCAAAGTGATAATAAGCCTTAAAAATGAAGGAAGGCAGTGAGTTAGATATGACTTCCAAGTCAGACAAAAACGGGTCAATACTTGTATTCTCTTGAATAAAATTTAAACTATCTAATTTCTTAAAATTTGTTTATGTTAATATATGCAAAGAAAATTTTTAACATATAGAGTAAGATAAATACCATGCACAGTACACCATGTAGCCCTCAGTTTAAGAAGTAGAATATTATCAATAATGCTGAAGTCCCTCTGTGACCATCCCTATGAATTCCACCCTTACCAGTTTCTCACTTCCCAAAAGAAACTAGTTTACCTCCTTTATTTTTTCTTTTCCTGTTGTCTCAATATCTCTGACATTCTTATTGTAATTTTACAGTTTCAGGCATTACTTTTGAGTTTTCAGTGTGGTGGATGAGGAATTTGCCTTATTTCTTAGAGCCATTCCAAAAGCTAACACATAGATATTTGTAGTCCCCCTATCTTCCCACTTTGGTTCTACTATGGATTTGGGTAAATTTATACTAAACATATTACTTTTTGCTGTGTAACAACATTAAACTTTAGTGGCTTAAAACAACAACCATTCATGTAGATCTCAGATCAGCAATCTATAACCAATGAGCCAAATCTAGCCTGTTGCTGTTTTTGTACAACCCACTAGATCAGAATGCTTTTTACATTTTTTAATGTTGAAAAAAAGATAATATTTTATGATATGATTCTCATCCAATCATACTCCTGTTCGGTACATTACAAACTATAGTGATATAGTCATAATTTGGCTGCATTTAAGTTCCATGAAGGTTGCCATGCTGTAACATTATTATCATTTTTAACTCCACTGAATGTCTGTCATGCCAAAACCAGAAAAGAGGACTTTGTTGCACTTTTAAGGCACGGTGGAGTATGATTATTTTGACACTAAATGTCAAAAAAGTGTTTATTATGCAGAGACCGTAAAGGTGCTAAAAAGAAATGACATATATGAGTATTACCAGACTAAGCACTCATTACAATATTCTCAACAAGAAAGCAATAGTCGAAAAATGACTAAATTGAAAATACCTCAAGACAACAGATTCCTTGAACGCGTGCATGCGCGCGTGCACACACACACACACACACACACTCTCTACAACTAAAATTAAATTTGAGTGGATCATTTGTTAGTCAAGTCAGAAAAGCCATTTGCCAATAGTGAGTTTTTTAAACTGTGCTTAATTAAAGCAGCCAGGTAAACATTTCCCCGAGGGGGAAGAAAGGAACTTGTTTGGAATGAATAGCTTTCTGTGAGAACAGGTGCTTGATGTGATTGAGGGCATCCGTAGCAAAATCAATAGTTAATTAAAAAACAAAGTAAATGATTTTTGAGTAGTTTTCTTGGCCCTTCATGAGTCAGATGATTTGCTGAACTGTTTATTTCAGGAATCAATGCCAAGTTTAAAGTTATTCAAACTTAGGCTCTATGAATGGTCTGTAGGGAACAACTATAGGTAGAAACTTTTCAAAAAAGTTGAGAAACACTAATTTAGTACAACCTAGTTTGGAATCTGCTAAGATGTGTAAACAACTGATGATAGTAAAAATATATGTAAAATGAAAGAAGGCTTGGTTAGACAAATATCTAAAACTTGTGAAAAAGTAAATTATTTAAAACTCATAGTTACTCATCACAAAGTGTTTTGAAGAAAATATCTGAATTTACCATGTATTACTGAATGAGTACTGCTAACAGTGAACTTCTTTTGTTTCTGTGGACTAGACCATTGTGAGTTCTACGAATTTCTGTCTGAAACTGAAGCTCAATACCCTGACTTGCCATCGTATACAGAGTCAAATGGCTTAGCAGGAAGAAAGATATGCTTTGATTGTTTTTAGCTCAGGGCTTTGATTGAAAGTTTTTCTGAATAAGAAGAACCACTCAATCACAATTACTAAGACATTAGCTTTCGTTTCAAGCTAGATAATTTCTTAACGAATTAAAAATTATAATGCACAATAGCACTTATACGCAGCAAGACTTAACACCATGGGTTAGTCATCTGAACTATAATTAACATTGAATCACAAAGTCAAGCTCCTTTATACACTTCCTATGCAACAACAGGTTAAAAAAAAAAAGTTAAGGCTTCTATTTCCACACAAATTTATGAACTTAAACTACAGTTCCAGAAGTTCCAGACATAGATGCAAGTGCAAAGGGAGTTTCTATATTTCCACATCCACGTATGCATTTCAGAAACTTTCATCTAACTTTCAACTGGAAGTGATTAATCTGTACTGCAATGACATGCTAAAAGGAAAGTATTAAGAGAACCTAGTAGAATTTTATAAATGTCTCCCAAGTGATGACTATACTCCATCAAAATCACATGTTCATTTATTACTATCAATATTTAGCATACTTGTCTGTATGAAAAGATATTTTAAAGATTAAATATGTAGAATTTCATTACAGATCAGCATTAATAACCAACTAATGAACATTTGGGACCAATTTTCATGGTAGCGATAACTAGCTTTAAATAATAAACAAATGTTATTACCCCAAAGAGAATTCCATTCTTTTCATTAGATCTATATTAAAAATTATAATCCATTAATACATTTTTAATTTCAAAAAAATTGTTAATTTTTTTTCTCATTATATAAGCACCTATATACTATTCTCAATTAAGCCTCTTAGCCCATAAAGACTTCTATCTTGACCTTTACGGAAAAAGTCTGCCAATCTTTGATTTAGGTCATGATTCTGCAAGGTGGCAGTATGGAATGGCATCAGCTGTGTAGTTTTTTTTTTTTTCTTGGCTGGGCTCTTCCATGTATCTGCAACCAACTGCTCAGTCTAATGTGGCTGGCTACTATTAGAATGGCCTCAGGTAGGAGTGCTTGTCTCTTCCTTCTGTGGTCTCCCATTCAACAATATACTGGTTCAACATGTTTCACATGGAAGCTGGACAGGGTTTCAAAACAAAGAGTGAAAGCATGTAAGGCCACTTAAGACATGATTTCAGAAATGAAACAATGGGTCAGGTGTGGTGGCTCACGCCTGTAATCCCAGCACTTTGGTAGGCTGAGGTGGGCTGATCACTTGAGGGCAGGAGTTCGAGAACAGCCTGGTCAATATAGCAAAACCTGTTCTCTACTAAAAATACAAAAATTAGCCAGGCGTGATGGCAGGTGCCTGTAGTCTTAACTACTCAAGGAGGCTGAGACATGAGAAATGCTTTAACCCAGGAGGCAGTGGTTGTAGTGAGCCGAGATTGCACCACTACACTCCAGCCTGGGTGACAAAGCAACAACCCATCTCAAAAAAAAA
>NW_016107911.1:535744-609021 GCF_001604975.1 Cebus imitator | reverse complement strand
AGAAAGAAAGAAAGAAAGAAAGAAAGAAAGAAATAAAGAAAGGAAGAAAGAAAGAAAGAAAGAGAGAAAGAAAGAGAAAAAGAGAGAGAGAAAGGAAGGAAGGAAGGAAGGAAGGAAGGAAGGAAGGAAAAACAAAATGAAACAATGTCACTTCATCACTTCAGCTATATTATATTAGCCTGAGTAAATAATCATTACAAACTAATCCCCAAATTATCTCCCAGTTGTATATATCGTCTCAATACACATAAGGATATGACACATTCTTTTTGTCTTCTTGGAGACACAACTCCTTGACCTATCTACAAACTGGATTGGTTGTTCTCTAGGTCTGTTAAATAAATGTTCATTCTGGAATCTCCCTCAGTCATATTTTTTAGTGTTCCCTATATAGTCCTTGAATTGAATCTCCCAGCTTTCTAGACCCCAATGGATTATTTTTTCTTGGTTTACCCTTTGCTGTGGTAGAGTACCTCCTCCATGAGATTACTGAGAAAAATATATAAGATGTAGAAGTTTCGATATCTATTTTCTCTGAAAAAAGCCTTTATTGTCCCTTCACTCATAATTGATAGTTTGGTCAAGTACAGATATTTAGATTAAAATTTTTTTTTGCAGAATTTCATAGATTAATTACATTCTGAGTCTTCATAATTTGGAAATTGATTTTTCCCTCTCAGAGAACTTTTATGTTATCTTGTCTCTGTTCCTCAACAATTTCATGATGAACCTAGTTACAGGTCTATCTAGAAACTCAAGTCTTACAATCTAGAAATTCATCGTCTTTAATTCCAGATTTACTTTCATGAGATAATAGTTTTATGATTTCCTGCATTGTATTTTGTTTTTTTTCCTTCAAAATTATGTGAAGAACTTCTTGAATTGATTCCCTGATTTTAAGGTCTTTTCATTTCTATTTTTCATTTCTTTGTATTTTTACATTTTTTCTCCATCCTCTGGTAACCATCCTTCTACTGTCTATTTCCATGGGTTCAATTGCTTTGATATTTAGATGTTACAAATGAATGAGAATATGTAACGCATTTCTTTTTCTGCCCAGCTTATTTCACTTCACATTATGAATTCCAATTCCATTCATGTTGTTGCAAATGACTTAATCTCATTAACAATGACATAATTCTTTTCTATGGCTTAATAGTACTCACTGTATATAAGTACCACATTTTCTTTACCCATTCATCTGTTGATAAACACTTAGGCTGCTTCCAAATCTTAGCTACGGTGAACAGTGCTGCAACAAACAGAGGTGTGCAGGTATTTCGTTGATATACTAATTTCCTTTCTTTTGCGTACATACCCAGCAGTGACATGGCTGAATCTTATGGTAGCTCTATTTTTGTTTTTTGAGGAACCTCCAAACACTTCTCCATAGTGGTTGTACTAATTTACATTCCCATCAACAGTGTAAAGGGTTCTCCTTTCTCCACATCCTCAGGCATTAGTTATTGCATGCCTTTTGGATACAAGCCACTTTAACTAGGGTGAGATTTTATTTCATTGCAGTTTTGATCTGCATTTTTCTGATGATCAATGACGTTGAGCATCTTTTCATACGTGTGTTAGCCATTTGCATGTCTTCTTTTGAGAAATGTCTATTCAAATCTTTTCTTGATTTTTTAATCAGATTATTAGATTGTTTCCTATAGAGCTGTTTAAACTTACATATTCTGGTTATTAATTTGTCAGATGGGTAGTTTGCAAATATTTTCTCTCATTCTGCGGGTTGTCTTTTGTTGATTGTTTCCTTTGCCATGCAGAACTTTTTAATTTGATGTGATCCCATTTGTCCACTTTTGTTTTGATTGCTTGTGCTTACAGGGTAATACTTACGACATCTTTGCCCAGTTCAATGTTCTGGAGAGTTTTCCTAATGTTTTCTTGTAGTAATTTCATAGTTTGAGGTCTTACATTTAAATCTTTAATCCATTTTGATTTCTGTATATGGCAAGAGACGGGGGTCTGGTTTCCTTCTTCTGCATACAGCTATCCAGTTTTCTCAGCAAATTTACTAAAGAGACTGTCTTTTCCTCAATATATGTTTCTGGCACCTTTGTCAAAAATGAGTTCACTGAGGGTGTGTGGATTTGTTTCTGGGTTCTCTATTCTGATCCATTGGTCTATGTGTCTGTTTTTATGCCAGTACTATGCAGCTTTGGTTACCATAGATCGGCAATATAATTTAAAATCAGGTAATGTGATTTCTCCAGTTTTGTCCTTTTGTGCTTAGGATAGCTTTGGCTATTCTGAAACTTTTGTAGTTCCATATAAATTATAGGATTGTTTTTTCTATTTCTGTGAAAAATGTCATTTGTACTTTCATAGACATTACATTAAATCCACATATTGCTTTGAGAATTATGGACATTTTAACAATATTTATTCTTCCAATCCATGGATGTAGAATATCTTTGTTTTTTGGTGGGTGTCATCTTCAATTTCTTCCATCAGTGTTTTATAGTTTTCATTGTAGAACTCTTTTACTTATTTGGTTAGGTTAATTCTTAAGTATTTGGTTTATTTGTACCTATTGTAAATGGTATTACTTTTTGTTTTCTTTTTCAGGTTGTTCACTGTTAGTATATAGAAATGCTATTGACTTTTATATGTTGATATTATATCCTGCAACTTTACCAAATTTTTAAATAAGTTTAATATTTTTTTCAGTAGAATCTTCAGGTTTTTCCAAATATAAGATAAAATCATCACAAAAAAAGATAATTTGACTTCTCCCTTTCCAGTTTGGATGTAGATACCAGATGTAGTCTCCCTTTTTCATCTCTAATTTATTTGGATCTTCTCTCTTTTTTTCTTAGTCTGGCTAAAGATTTGTCTATTTTGCTTAAGTTTTCAAAAAACTCAACTTTTTATTTCATTGATCTTTGGTATTGTGTTCTTCATTTCAGTTTCATTGATCACTGCTCTGATCTTTATTATTTCTTCTTTTACTAATTTTGAGTTTGCTTTGCTTTGCTCCTCCTTTTCTAGTGCTTTAAGATGCATTGTTGTTTATTTGAATTTTTTTTTTATTAATGTAGGCAGTTATTGCTATCCACTACTCTCTTAGTACTGCTTTTGCTGTATCTCATAGGTTTTGGTATGTTGTGTTTCTCTTATATGTTTCAATACAGTTTTCAATTTCCTTCTTAAATTTCTTCATTGACCCACTGATCATTTAGGAGCATACTGTTTCCTTTTCATGTATTTGTGTAGTTTCCAAAATTCCTCCTGTTCTTCATTTCTAGTTTTATTCCATTTTGGTCAGAGAAGATACTTGATATTATTTAAGTTGTTAAAAATGTTTTAAGACATATTTTGTGATCTTACATATGGTGCATCCTTGAGAATGATCCATGTGCTAAGAGGGACATGCGTATTCTGTACCCTTTGGATAAAATGTTCTGTAAATATCTGTTAAATCCATTTGCTTTATTGTACAGATTAACTCCAGTGTTGATCTGTTGATTTCTGTGTGGAAGATCTGTCCAACACCGAAAGTGGGCTATTGATGTCTTCAGCTACTATTTTATTGGAGTCTCCCTCTCCCCGCCCCCCCAGCTCTAATATTTGCTTTATATGCTGGTGCGTCAGTGCTGGGTGCATATATATTTAAAATTATTATACCCTTTTGCATAATTGACTCCTTTATCATTATATGGTGACCTTCTTTGTCTCTTCTAATTTTTGTCTTGAAATCCATTTTGTTTAAGTACAACTACTGCTGCTCATTTTTGGTTTCCATTGGCAAGGAATATCTTTTTCTATCCCTTTTTCTTCAGTCTATGTGTGACTTTATTTGTGAAGTTTCTTACAGGTAACAGATCGATTTTTTTTTGTTGTTGTTGGTTTTTTTTTTTTTTAGTACATTCAGCCAGTTTATATCTTTTGAGAGTTTAGTCCATTTACATTAAATGTCATTACTGATAGCGATTACTTTGGCCATTTTTCTTCCTGTGGTTGTTTTGCAGTCTCCTCTTCCTTCTTTCTTTTCTCCCTTTTAGTGAAGGTGATTTTCTTGGGCGATATGATTTATTTTCTTGATTTTTATTTTTGGTGTGTCCGCTGTTACGTTTTTTGGTTAAGATACCATGAGGCTTGCAAATACTATCTTAAAAACCATTATTTTAAGCTCATAATAACTTTAAATTGTTTGTACAAATAAATAATCAAGGAAAAAGAAAATAACTTCATCCCTCCAGTTTTTAGCTTTCTCTTATTTCTATCTTATTATATTATGTCCTGAAAAGTTCTTGTAGTCATTAGTTTTGCTTGGTTCATCATTTACTCTTTCTCCTTAGGGTAAGAGCAATTCATACACCAAAGTGTTATAATACTCTCTATTTTTCTGTGTAGTTACTATTACCAGTAAGTTTTGTACCTTCAGATGATTTCTGATTGCTCATAAATGTCATTTTCTTTCTGATTGAAGTACTCTCTTTAGTATTTCTTATAGAAGTCCTGGGTTGATAAAATCCCATAGCTTTTGTTTGTTCAAGAAAGCATTTATTCCTCCTGTATGTATGAAGGATAACTTTGCTGAATGTACTATTCTAGGGTAAAAGTTTATTTCCATCAGCTCTTTAAGTATCTCATGCTACACTCTCCTGGCCTGTAAAATTTCCACTGAAAAATGCTGCCAGACATATTGGAGCTCCATTTTATGTTATTTGTGTCTTCTCTCTCGCTGATTCTAGGATCCTTTCTTTATCCTTGACCTTTGGGAGTGTGATTATTAAATGCCTTTAGGTAGTCTTCTTTGGATTAAATCTGCTTAGTGTTGCATAAACCTCTTGGACTTGGATATTGACATGTTTCTCTAGGTTTGGGAATTTCTGTTATCCATTTGAATAAACTTTGTATCATTATCTCTTCCTCTATGTCCTCTGTAAAGCCAGTAACACTTAGGTTTGTCTGTTTGAGGCTAATTTCTAAATTCTGTAGGCATATTTCATTTTTTAATATTGTCTCCTTCGTGTATAGCCTGTTTTTAAGCTCAGTAATTCTTTCTTCTGCTTAATCAAATATCCTGTCTTCAAGTGCAGTAATTCTTTTTTTCTGCTTTGTCAGTTCCACTATTAAAAGACTCTGATCCATTTTTCAGTATGCCAATTACATTTTTCAATTCCAGAATTTGTTTGATTCCTTTTAACTATTTCAATCTCTTTGTTAAATTTACCTGATAGAATTCTGAATTTCTTCTGTGTTGTTATCTTGATTTGAGTTTCCTTAAAACAGCCATTCTGAATTCTGTCTGAAAGGTCACATATCTCTGTATCTCCAGAACTGGTCCATGGTGCCTTATTTAGTTCATTTGGTGAGGACATGTTTTCCTGTGTTATCTTGATATTTGCAGATGTTTGTCTGTGTCTGGGCATTAAAGAGTTAGGTATTTATTTTAAAAGTCTTTGCAGTCTGGGCTTTTTTGTATCCTTCCTTCTTGGGAAGATTTTCCTTGGATGTTGTAATCTAAGCTGTATCTTCTTTAGAGGAGAATCCAAGACCAGTAATGCTGTGGTTCTTGCAGACTCACAGTGGTACTGCCTTGATGGTTTTGGACAAAATCCAGAAGAATTCTCTGAACTACCAGGCAGAGATTCTTGTTCTCATCCCTTAGTTTCTCCCAAACAAAGTTTTTCTATTCTGAGCCAGCTGGAGGTGGGAATAAAGTGACATAAGCACCCCTGTAGCTACCACACCTACGACTGTGCTCAGTCAGACCTGAAGCCAGCATAGCATTAGGTCTTGCCAAAGGCCTGGCTATCACCTATGTTCCCTCAAAGCCCTGGGGTTCTACAATCAGGAAGCGGCAAGTCCAGCCAGGCCTATGTCCTTCCCTTCAGGGCAGTGAGTTCCCTTAGGCCCCAGGCAGGTCCAGAGGTGCTGTCCAGGAGCCAGAGACTAGAGTCAAAAACCTTAGACATCTTCCTGGTGTTCCATTATACTATGGCTGAGCTGGCACTCAAACCACAAGGTACAATCCTTCCCACTCTTCCCTCCCCTTTCCAAAGGCAGAGAATCCTCACCCTGTGGCCACTTCATCTCAGGCCTACGTGAAGTACTGCAGACCCACAGAAAGTACTGCCAGACTACTGCTGATGTTCTCTTAAGGCCCAAGGATGCTTCAGATAGCTTGTAGTTTATGCTGCCTGGGCTGAGACTCACCTTTCAGGAATATGAACTCCTTCTGTGGCCCAGGGCTATTCCAGAAATGTCGTCCAAAAGCCAAGTCCTAGAACTGGGGACCCTAGGGGTCTACTTGGTGGTCTACACCACTGAGACCAAGCTGGTATCTAAGGTGCCAGACAAAATCCTCTTTACTTTTCCCTCTATGATTCTCTAACATAAGGAGTCTCGTCCTGTAGCTACCACAGCTGGTAATGTCTGAGCCTCATCTGCAGCCAGCAAGTCTCAGAGGCTTACCCAAGCCCTTGATGTAGTACCTTGGTATCATTGCTGGTTATTCAGGGCCCAAGGGATCTTGAGATGGCAGGGAACGAATTCTGTCAGGACTGGGTCCTTCCTTTCAAGGCAGCAGGTTCCCTTCTGGCCTAGGATATGTCTAGAAATGTCACCCAGGAGCTAGGGCCTGGAAAGGGGGCCTCATGACTCCAACCAGTGCTCTATTCTGCTGTGGCTGAACTAGTATCTAAGATTCAAGACAAATCCTCCCTACTCTTACATCTCCTCTCCTTAAGTGGAAGGAAGGGGTCTCTTTTGGAGCCAGGAGCTATACAACCTGGGGCTGGGGATGGGTGATGCCATCACTACTTTAGCAATTCTGGCTAGTGTCTCAGTAGGTTGCATGCCCCGCCATTCCACTGGCTTTTCACTTGTTTCTGTGCTAGGACTCTCCTAGGTGTTACAGTCCTTGTGACCTAGACTTTTGCATTCATTTTGGGCCCCAGAGCACTTTAGTCCACGGTGGTGAGGTTTGGGGGAACTCAAGTTCCTACTGACTGCTTGGATCAGTGAGTCCCCTCTGGATAAGGCTGACTTAAATGCTCACTCAGTGGGTGGATGTCAGCTAAGTTTGGTCTGGGTTTGCTTTCTGATATAACAAGGGTAGCACTAAGTTCAATGCCTCCCAATTGGAGGCTCTCCTTCTCCCTATGGCAGAGAGACTCTCTCTGGAGAGTCAGTGAGTTAAGTGTTTTGCCTACCTCTTCAATGTCTCTTTCAGCAATACAGAGTTAAAATCAAGTACTTTGCTCGCCTATTTCTTGGTTTTTATAAAGGTGCTTTTTCCGTGTAGATAGTTGTTAAACTGCTGTCCATGCAGGAAAGATGGTCAGTGAAGCCTTCTATTCCACCATCTTGCTGTATTTCTTCAAAAATTTTTTGTTCATTTGTTATTCTGACCAGGATTAACCCCAAAATGGTCAATTTTGTGTTATTACCCTGAGAGACAGACATGCTGAATTATATTTATCAGAAGGAAATGTCAGTCACAAAAATTTCAAGCCTTAGAGAGAAATTTGGTTTCATGTCCTATTTCCAGTCACCAAGTTCAGTCTTTTCCTCAAAATGTTTGTCCCTTTGTCACCATTTCAACTGCCATCATGTAGGCTACACTGCCTTCTTCTTACATGTCAAGTATTCCAGCAACTTCTAAAGAGTATTATGTTTAGACTTTTTCTTGCTTCCATGCATCACATTTAAGGCTGTCCAGTTAATCTTCCATAAAAAACATTTAGCTCTTGTCCCTTTTGTGCCAGTGGAGCCTCTGGTGGCATTCTATTTGTGAGAATATTAAATCCAAATTTGTCTCTCAGACTTCAATTTTCTCAAAATTGGCTCATGTATATGAATTCCATCTTTGTTATAAAACTTTCCCAAAAAACATTTCAATTTGTCAAACTGATAACCATCAAACACTGTGCTAATTTCCATCTCTGTGTTTTCAACTGCCTCAACCTGTTGTAATTTGTAATATTTCACTCAGTCTCAAATTAGAGCAATTGATAAATTTGACATATTTCTGCAGTTCACCGCAATACCTTTGAAAACAATGACGAAGTCTCATTCATGCTTGTAACTTCTGTAGAAGCTACCATGTTTTCATTTCTATAGTACATACTCGTATCATGTATATAGGAAATACTGCAGTTCCTTGGACATGCCATGCTCTCCAAGCTTGGAATGATTTCTCTTCATCCTCCTCCTCCTCTGTTTAACAAGCCTACTTCTCCTTCTTCATGATTCAGTTTAAGTACCATTATCTCTAGGAGACTTTCCTGAAGTGGTCCAGGCCTTCCACATCACAATGTGGGTAGATCTAGTACTCCTCAAATGTGTTCACAGAATACCTTATATTTTATCACTCTCAGGGCACTCTGTAGCTCAAAATTATATTAATCAGTTTACTTGTCTATCATATTAACTTGATATCCCTTTGAAACCACAGACTATATTTATGACACAGCACAGTCTTTATGACTAGAACACTACTATGATATCTGGTACAACTACAGATGCACAGTTCATCTTAATAAACATGTGAATTTGTTTCCCCAATTCAAAGAAAATCTACTTAAGAGTAGAGACTACATATTACATTTCTTGTGTTTCCCAGAGCAACTTATTCTGTGGGTACACACTAGATTACGGCTTCTCACATTGTCTTAGTTCACAGCTCTCTTGCTGTCTCAGTAATTTTTTTCATGCTCCTACTAGGCCAAACAAAATATGCAGTTGTTCCACAGATTAATTAGGTAGGTGATTTGAAAATATATAAAAATTGAAAGGAAAATATTTTTATTTCATCCTTAACTATGTTCCTTACTCATGAGGATTTTGAGCATATTAGGCATTGTACAGCCTTTTAACCCATGGAGTAAGATAGGACAATAACACTCTCAGGTTCTGTTCCACATTGATTTTTGCATGGTACTTGCTTTTTATCTCAGCAACACCCAAAATGCCAACTTCTCAAAGATGTAATAAAAGAGAAAGAAATGTAACATAAACAAATATCAGCAAGCTGGTAGTTCATCTGGTTTCAGAAGCTCAAATATTGCTCTGTTACCCTCAGGTTATAAGACAACAACAACAACAACAAAACTTGCAGAATCCTTATGAATTCACTGCAGTACCCCCTCTTGATACACACAGTTTGGAAAAATACAGCATTCAGTAATCACCAGTAACCATCTGTCTGCCTGCTGCTTATTATGCATGGCACTATGCTAGGTGTGAAAATTATATGAGTAAATAAGATGGTAATAACAGTAGTAGAAGTATCAACAACAGCAGTGGCCATCCTAGCAAGAACAACGCATACTATGTTCCAGGCACTGTACTAAATAAATAAAATGAATTTATGCTGCATTATAGCAATTTAGTGGTACTGAAGATTCTGTGAACAAAGATGTGTGTGAAACAAACAGAGCTAAATGAAATAGAATATAACAAGTATTAAAATACAGATATAAAAGTCATGCTTTATGTTTTGTGGCTAAAAGTTAAGAAAATAGTCAGGTATATTATCATTCGGTCCTCAGGATGATTTTGGGAGTCATGCATACCTGAAATTTAGAATACTTAAGCTACTTAACCAAAGTTATAAGCTTATGCAAAAGCAATATAAGTATTTTAAATGTACTGGAAAAGGATTTTACAGTAACTATTTAAGAAAAAGAACTTTTTATAATTAAATTATAAAAATGAAAAATGTTTGCAATATTAGTAATTGGGTACCCATCTGTAAAGTAAGAATTTGCCCGATACCTATAATAATACAGAAATAGAAACAGATATCCATAGTGTAGAAAGGATAGTAGAGATTATATTCTCTAATACACATTCTTCAACCTTCTACCCAATCTTATCTTTTCAATCCTGGATAAAATGATGCACACTTTGCTAGATCAATTGTAATTTCATAGTTTCAGCTTGTATAGTCATGCACCATATAATGACATTTTTGTCAATGAGGGACAGTGTATGCAATACTGATCTCTTAAGATTATAATATGTATTTTTACTGTTCTGTTTTATCGTTTAGATACACACTTGCCATTGTGTTACAACTGCCTAAAGTGCTCAGTACAGTAATATGCTGCATGGTTTGTAGCTTAGCCTAGGAATGCTATACCACCCAGGTTTGTATAAGTACGCTCTGTGAGATTTGCATTACAAAACCTCCCAATGATGCATTTCTCGGAATGTATACCCATTAATAAGAGACACAAGACAGCAGCGAGCTAAATATTTTCACCTGCTTCTTCTAATCTGTCCCTCTTCAGCTAAGTTAAAATGTGTATATATACACACACCATCTATTGTCTTTCCTTTTTGACTTGTTTCCAAGGGCCTCACAATAAATATGCAAAATAGGTATTATTAATCCCATTTACAGACCTAAAAGTGGAAACTTAAAGATTTTTAAAACTTGGTCAAAATTACATGAGTCACAAGCTAGGACTCAAATTTAACCCATTTACTCCTTAGCACAATTATTTGACAACCAGTTAAAATTCTTTGGATCCTAAGTAACAGAAAATTCAGCACAAATTGACTTAAGGAAAAAAAAAATAAAGTTATAGCCTCATATGAGAGAACATAAAAGAACTAACAGTGGGCTTCACCTAACAGCGGGCAAACAATGTGATCAAGATGCAAATCTCTTCCTCTTTAGTGCTTGGTTTCACCAATGATGTTGTTTCTTTTTTCTCAAAATCTCTACATTTATGGTCTCAAGACAAATTTCTTCATTTTCTTTCTGTGAACAAGACAGTTTATATACCTGAGGAAGCAAGTCCTCAAACTGAGTCTGAAGAGCTTGGCTCAAATTATGTGTGCATTCTTGAAACATGGGGATGGAAAATAATTACTAGCCTATGTAAACAAGCAGCTATACGTAAATTAGAAAGCAGGTTAAATTTCCTCTAAACCACATCACTAAGAAAAAAACTATCATATTGGGAACAGAGTAATAGATGCTGAGGTGGTACAAATGAATGTCTCATTCTGATTTGGGAATGTCTCTTTTAAAACATGGTATCTGTAATTGAATGTAATGCTTCTGTTTGACCAGTGAAAGAGACTGCACTACTTTACTGTGGCCTAAAAATTCTACTTACACTCATGCAGCCATTCATCACTGTAGAGCAAGTGTATACTAGTTGTTCAAAGTAAACATTTTTCTGAAGCTGAAAGTAATTACCCTTGACCTCTTGGAGTATTTTCCAAGTATTTCATTGAGTAACAATGATAAAAATCAGTTCAGTTTGGCACCCAGCTGACAGTCTGATGAATGCTTCTTTAAAAAGGGGATTATAACATCTATAGCACTGTTTTAAATAACCCTAGTCCTGATTAAATATTCCAATTAAAAGCTACCATAACTCTAAGAGCCAAATTGTGTTGTTGGAGACCCAGTTGATTTTTCAAAGATTAGTATGTCTCCTTAAAACAGTGCTGGTCCTATATCATAACCTACTGCAGTCTGTGAAGACTCAGCTCCTCCTTTTAAGGTGTTTGTAATCTAGTGGAGAAGACACAGAAACAAGTCCTTTTATAATAATAGTATGGCTGAGCAATGGTTTAGTTATATACCGAATGCCTAAGAAGGGCACTTGATTTAATCTGGAAGGAGGAAAGAAAAGTTTTATGGAGGATAAAATTGATGAATTATCAAAGAAGAGTGGGTTTTACCAGTTGGGGGAATGCAATGGCATTCTGGGTTGATGATGCTCTATGAACCAAGGCCCAATACCATAAAATAGCACTCTATGTGTACCAGTCACTTGGTTCTAAAAGCATGAAATGTAAAACAGAGCAGCAGAAGATGAGGTAGACAGGTACAGAACAGATCAATGAAAGATATATATTTTATGCTAAGTAGTTTGAACTTTATTTTATAAGCCTCAGGGAGGCACTGAAGAATTTAAAGTGGGAGAATGACATCCAACTTGCTCCAAGTTGAAAAGCACAAAACTGGAGGTAAAGAAGTCTATATAGGATGTCAAGGTAAGCAATAAGAATATTACTTAAGACAATGGCAGCAGTTTGGAAGTAACTGTATATGTTTAAGGATTATTTTTACAGGTAAAATGAAAAGGTTCTGATAATTAAAAAGATGTGCAAATGAGGATAAAAGGGAAAATCTAGGATGAATTCTCATTCTCTGGATAATTTAAAATGTCATTATAACTTTATTATAAACTAGGTTACTATCAAACTATTGTAAATAAAAACTTTAAAATGAATGAATCAAAACTAAAGAGGTCACCATAGAAAAATTTCAGGGTTGTGAAACTAGCCTGCTAAGCTAAAATAGAAATGCTATTTCCTTTTTTAAAAGAAGGGTCAGGTGGCAGTACTAAATTTCTTAAGGAAAATTTAACCACTGATTGTAATGTCTGTGGCTTTTAGGGAAAACATAACCCCAAATTACAGTGGCTGTGGTTATAAACTGTTATGAAGAGCTTCCAATGTCAGACATAGTTTGAGTGTCTGTATGCCCTAGAGTTCTTTTACAAGACTTTGCTAGAACAGCAAAATTAATGACTATCCTCTTTTTGCCTGCTTTGGTGTCAATAACGTCCTTCCCTTAACAAAGACTTTTAAGTGACCCAGAATTAATTTAATATGAAAATCAATAAGCCAGGATCATAAATTTTTCTCTTATTACCTCAGAAAAAAGTACAATCTACAATCAGCATTAAGACAGACTTAACTTACGATCAAGGCCAAAGAAAAACATCTCTCAAGTGAGTTCTGAGAATTATCTACCACAATCCTTAGGTACTCTTGTTTTGTGTCATAGTTTAACATTTATCTTCTTAGTTAATGCCAGTACTAGCAGAGAGGAAATCCAGAGGTAAATTCTAAAGCAGAAGCTGATTTTTCCCTTTATATTTCTAAGTAATAATTTAGGCTGCTTAAGTTTCACAATGTTTTTGTGTTACCATACTAATATTTCCTAATTTCTACTGTGACTTACTAGACAAAGAAAGATATTAATTGTTGTTAATTATGGTTCATATTTAGTTTTCTTTCAGAAAACATTTGAGTGCTATGAAGTGACTTTAAAAATGACTTCCAAGCTTTTAAAAAGTCAGTTCCTTCAGTTTATAGTCAAAACAGTTTATAGGTCCCTGGAGAGTGGCTCTCTGGGCTCTATGTATTACCTAGAAGACAGAATAAGCACTGGCCTCTGCATCCAGGCAGAGGCTCAGCAGAAAGTGGCAGAAGCTGCTGTTCGTATTAATGACCTGAGCTTCCTATAAAGTCTGGATGAAGACCTGGCTACTCAATCATGGGCTACAGGGTGACACAGAAAGCACTAATAACTTTAACACTTTCATTATTTCATCTGAAGTACAACTGTTACATGTGAGACTATCTACAGTATTACACAGTTAATCTAAAGCAGCCATATTCTTCCTAGATAGAAGATGGACACATTCTATAAAAGAAAGTCATAGAACTCTATCCAGAAATTATTTTTTTATTTATTTGGCTTTAAATAACAACTATATGCTTATTAATCCAAAATTTCTATCTCCAGCCCTGACAGCTCCCCTGAATGCCATTTCTATATTTCTAACTGCCTACTCAACATTTCCTCTAGGATCACGAATAGGCCATCACACAATTAATACATAAATATTAGATTTTTAGCCCCATGAAACTTAATCTTTTCTCACCTTAGTAAAAGAAACCACATCCAAAATCACCAACCATCTAGTCAGTTATTCTGATAGTCATTTGTTTTTTTAAAAATCAGCTATATTAAGGTATTACATATAATAGTTTTCAGCAATATTATATGTGTAATTTGATAAGTATTGCCAAATGTAAGTGCTATCACAATCAAGATATAAAACATTACCACTGCCCTCAAAAAATTCCCCTGCCCCCCGTTATTGTATCTTCTACTGAAGTATCTTCTCTCATATCACTTTTGTCTTCTCTAGAATTTCATATAAATTGAATTACATGACACGTAAATTTACTGAGTTTGGTTTCTTTCCTAACTTTATTATCTAAAGAAATCTCCTATAACCATTCTTAGTTAAACATATAAACCAGAATTTTTTTCCTAGCCCACAGCACCACGTGGTACTCTCTTGCTTATCATAGCTCTTTCCCAACTTGGATGTAAACTCCATGAAAGCACAGGGGTCCTGTCTATCTTGTTTAATGTTGTGTGTCAGAAAAGTCTAACGGTGCCAATACATGGCAGATGCAATTTGAATCAAATTGTTTTCTATACAAATATATTATTTTGTATTGACTGAGTTTGTGTGCATGTGTGCGTGTGTGTCTGTTTATGAGAAAAATAAAAAAACACAGAAAGTTTAACGTATTTGCAATGACTAAACATACATTTGGTTCTGACCTTTCAGAAAATAAAGTAAAAGGGTAAAATGGTCAATTGCAGAGTTTTCAATACCAGAAAGATGAAAGTACATTAAAATATTAAAAATGATTAAGTAAAATATTAACATCAAAATGGAAAAATAAGAAGTCATAAATATCTACCAGGGTTGTTTTAAGTAAGATAAAAGATAAAGTAAGGGTACTTCATATTGAGAAAAATGAGAAAAAAAAGTAAATATTTACAGTTAATATTACTAACCTGACTTATTTTTCTTTGTTCTTGTATAGCTTTTTGAATTTCTTGAGATACTTTTTCTTGATCTTTTGCATGTTCTATCTTCCATAATTCCCTTTCTTCAGCATGGGCTTTTTCCAAATGTTTTCTTTCTTCTTCTATGGCTTTTAAAACTGCATCCTGCATTGCTTCTTTTTCAAGCTTCAAAATAAATAATTACCAGAATAAATTTGAAAGACTGCATTATAATTCCTTGTGTAACTCAGGCTTGGTTAACCTAAAAGATAAAAAAACTCTATCCTATAGTGTTTAGTTCTGACACTGCTGCTTTTAAGTAAACTAAATAACTGCTGTAAAATAAAATCTATTATTCTTTTCTATATAAATATTCCTGCTTAATTTCCATGGCATTTCTAATCTTCAAAGAAACCAAGCCTTAGCTTAAGTTGCAGATTTCAAACTATATGGTCTAAGGATTCCTTTACAATCTTAAAATTATTGAAGACATCAAAAGATTTTGTTTATGTTGGTCCTAGGTATTAATATGCACCATATTAGAAATTCATTTCAAGAAAAAACAAAATTATTAATTCATTTAAAATTAATATAATTGACTGCATTGATAACAATATATTTTATGAAAAATAATTACTTTCCAAAATTTTAAATGTGAGGAAAATGTCACTGCATGTGTCTGTAAACCTCTTTAATATCTGACTTAATAGATGACAGCTAAATTCTTATTTCTCCCTTCTGTGTTAAATCTGTAATGATGTTTTTTGGTTGAAGTATATAAAGAAAACCCAGTTTCACACAGATAGGTAGTAGGAAAAACCAAGTATTCAGTAGCCAGTTTAGATAACTGTAGATATTCTTGATGACTTCACATCAGAACTTGACAAGGGCTAGTTCTTAAAGGTTAGGTACAATAAGGAAAATGAAATTATGTCAAATGAAATTTTCATACTATTATATTACAGTCCTTTCTTGCACTTTGAATGAATCGTTCATTGATGTGTAATTTTTTAACATTTTTATGTGAAAAATATCATTTCATTGGGTTACATGTCTTCTCCAGATGATACATTTCTTTATATCATAACTAGAAAATCAAATTTGTTAATATTATCATAAATCTCATTAGGGAAGTATGTATTAGAAAACAGATATAAATTTTCAAAAGTTCTACTTTTTGCTTTAAATCACCCAAAGAAAGAGTACTATTTTCCATTTTGTTCCTAAATCATACTCTAGCAGTATACAACTTGGCCACCTTCAATATTATTCATATCAAGCAAATACATTGATTCCATCTTCTCCATATTTCTAGATTTTGACTATTTCTTTCCTTTCCAAGCTACTACTACTACTATGTTTTTACCACTCACTATCTCTTATCCAGAGTTTTGATGCATTCTATGAATTCTTTCCCTGCCTCTAGCTTTTGTTGCCTCTAATTTCCCAAAAGTTAATGTCAATTACCATTACAGCACAAACATGTTTTTAAAATGTCAATATGTCTCCCTTTCTATGGAATAAAATTCAAACTCTGTTCAGAATGCCAGCCACCCTTTCAGGCTCACTTCAAAAGTAATTTACTGTTTAAAAATTTCTATGACACAGATATATGATGTATATACTCAGCATAATTTAATGCATTCCTTCTTGCCCTCTTGGTATATAAATGATATTTTTCTTATATGATTATAAATTCTTTAAGAGAAAGACAAAATCACAGTCACCCCTGAATTTCCACCACTGGCACAGTGATACACAGATATGAGACATTCAATATTTGTTTGTTAAATTTAATTTTAAATCTAAAACTCAAAAGTGTTAGAAGTGTATTTGTTGGTGTGTGTATATTTTATATCTATGAACACATGATTTAGATAAGTTATTTTAAACTTGGCTTTAAAAATTACTTACCTTGATACACAGACACAGACACACACAACCTCTAAATAGATCTAACAAATACCAGGTGGATATTAGTGTCCCAACATATAAGTTCTTTAAACCAAGTAGTAATCTATATTGTAAAGCATTTCAATACTACCATATCTTGTGTAATGTGAATTTAATAAGAATATAGTCATATCTTAAGTTTAAAAGTAAATATAAGAAAAACATTGATTTTGGTGGAATGAAAAAATTACATAAATGTAGTTTGAGAATACTATTAGTACATTCAGTTTTTAAATACCACTTACTTACAAGCAACCCACTATTACAGATAGAAATACCTTTGCAGCAGATACTAATGCCTCTTTATTTCTTTGCCTTTCTTCCTCCAAACATTTTTCCAATATTTCCTGTCAATGATAAGACAGTTGGAAAGACATTAAATCTATTACTTGAGGTTGTTGAACACATTCTTTCTACACTGGGAGCGCAGTTAAAAGTATTACCTTCTGTTCTTGAGATTGCTGAATCAAAGCTTCCATTATTTTTTCTTTTAACAGTTCCTTCTCTGTATCTAGCATTTCAAGGAGCCTCTGATGCTACAAGGAAAGATAAGCAAATTATATTGTCTCTGAGACAGATGATCGATCAAAAAGGAGAGTGGCTGGTAGAATTCATTTGTCTGGTACTGAAGTACTTACTAAAGGAAAAAATGAGAAGTTCCCTAAAATGACGGCTTAGGAGAAAAAAAAAAACACACCGAATTCACCTTTCCACAATCAGCCAAGATACTTACATTTTTTTAGCCTCAAGTTCAACAGAAGATATGACATGAAATCTAACTTAAGAACAACTACTCAAAATTGAGAACTTAATCAGAAAATAATGACTTTTCCTAAATTAAATTTGAAAAAATTACTTCTAAAATTATTATTAACTTGCAGCAACAGAAGTAATTAGATAACTGAGAAACAAAAAAAAAATCGGCTTGATGAATAACTATCATCATAGATAATTTGTGTTCCAAGTAAGGCAAATTGTTAAAAAAAACTGAACGATTTTTGGACTTCCACCAAGATGGCCAAATAGGAACAGCTCCAGAGTGCAGTTCCCAGTGAGACTGACAGAGAAGGCAAGTGGTTGCTGCATTTCCAACTGAGGTACCAGGTTCATGTCAATAAGACTGGTTGGACAGTGGGTGTAGCCTAGGAAGGGCAAACCAAGGCATGACAAGGCATTACCTCACCCAGGAAGTGCAACTGGTCGGAGGACTCCCCTCCTACCCAACAGAGGCCATCGGGAACTTTTCCACTCTGGGACTCCAGTTCAGATACTGCACTTCTCCCAAGGTCTTTACAACCCACAAACCAGGAGATCCCCACCAGGCCAACATGCACTGCGAGTTACCAGCACAGATGGGAGTGGCCGTTCTGGTTGGTGCCATGGGTTATCAGCACAAATCTGGGTGGCTGTTTTGGCTGGCACCTGGAGCGACTGAGAGACAGAGTTTCCCACTCCCCAGAAAGATGGGGAACTGAAGGCAGGGGGCCAAGCGATATGGCTTGGCGGAGCCCACCCCCACAAAGAACAGAAAAATTAACCCCTCTGGCTTGACAGTTTCGCAGCCAGTACATTAATTCGAGCTTGAACCGGGATGATCCAACTCGCTGGAGGGAAGGGCATCCACCATTGCCGAGGAGGTTCTAACCTTACATGTGCAAACAAAAGCCAAAGGAAGTTTACATCTTAGCTGGACTGAGCCCATGGCAGCTCAGCAGCGCCTCTGCAGGCAAACTGTGACTAGACTTCCTCCTTGATGGATAGGGCATCTCTGAAAAACAGACAGCAGCACATGAGAGGCTTATAAATAAAACCCCACCTCCCGAGGAAAGAGCACCTGGGAAAAGGGCAACTGAGTTCTGCTGCAGCAGACGTAAACCTACCTGCTCAGCAGCTCTAAAGGGAGCAACAGAGCTCCCAGCATAGCACTTGAGCTATGATAAAGGACAGACTGCCTCCCTAAGTGGCTCCCTGACCCCCATATAACCAAAAAGACACCTCATACAGGAGAGCTCTGGCTCACATCTAGCGGGTATCCTTCTGGGATGAAGCTACCAGCGGAAAGAACAGGAAGCAATCCTTGCTGTTTTGCAGCCCCATGGGTGATTCCAAGGCAAGCAGGATCTGGAGTGGACCTCTAGCAGTCCTGCAGCAGAGGGGCCTGATTGTTACAAGGAAAACTAAAAAACCTAAAGAAATACAACATCAACAAAAAGGACATCCACTCAGAGAATCCATCCAAAAGTCACCAACTACAAAGACCACAGGTAGATAAATACATGAAGATGGGAACAAACCAGCACAAAAAGGATGAAAACACCAAAGACCAGAATGCCTCTCATCCTCCAAGGGATCACAACTCCTCACCAGTAAGGGAACAAAGCTAGATGGAGAATGAGTCTGATGAACTGACAGAAGCAGGCTTCAGAAGGTGGGCAATAACAAACTTCTCTGAGCTAAAAGAACATGTTCTAATCCAACACAAAGAAACTAAGAATCTTGAAAAAAGGTTAGAAGAAATGCTAACTAAAATGAACAGCTTAGAGAAGAATACAAACGACTTGATGGAGCTGAAAAACACAGCACGAGAACTTTGCGAAACATACACAAGTTTGAATAGCCTAATCAAGCAAGCAGAAGAAAAGATATCAGAGATTGAAGATCAACTCAATTAAATGAAACGAGAAGGCAAGATTAGAGAAAAAAGAGTAAGAAGAACAAAGCCCCCAAGAAATATGGTACTATGTGAAAAGATCTAACCTACTGGTGTACCTGAATGTGATGAGGAGAATGAACCCAAGCTGGAAAACACTCTCCAGATATTATCCGAGAGAATTTCCCCAACCTAGCAAGGCAGGCCAACATTCAAATCAAGGAAATACAGAGAACACCACAAAGATATTCCTCAACAAGAGCAACCCCAACGCATATAATCATCAGATTCACCAGGGTTGAAATGACGGAAAAAGTACTAAGGGAAGCCAGAGAGAAAGGTCAGGTTATCCACAAAGGGAAGCCCATCAGACTCACAGCAGATCTCTCTGGAGAAACCCTACAAGCCAGAAGAGAGTAGGGGCCAATATTCAACATTCTTAAAGAAAAGAACTTTCAACCCAGAATTTCATATCCAGCCAAACTAAGTTTCATAAGCAAAGGAGAAATAAAATCCTTTGTGGAGAAGCAATTGCTGAGAGATTTTGTCACCAACAGACCTCCCTATAAGAGCTCCTGAAGAAAGAAGTAAACGTGGAATGGAACAGTACCAGCCACTGCAAAAATGTACCAAATGGTAAAGACCATCGACAGAATGAAGAAGCTGTGTCAACTAACAGGCAAAACGAGGAGCAAATATCACAAAGGCAGGATCAAATTCACACATAACAATATTAATCTTAAATGTAAATGTCCTAAATGCCCCAATCAAAAGACACAGACTAGCAAATTGGATAAAAAGTCAACACCCATCGGTATGCTGTATTCAGGAGACCCATCTCTTCACACATAGACTCAAAATAAAGGGATGAAGGAAGATTTACCAAGCAAATGGAGAGCAAACAAAAGAAGGGGTTGTAAATCCTAGTCTCTGATAAAATGGACTTTAAAGATCAAAAGAGAAAAAGGAAGGCATTACATAGGTAAAAGGATCAATACAAAAAAGAGCTAACTATCCTAAATACATATGTACCCAATACAGGAGCACCCACATACATAAAGCAAGTTCTTCATGACCTACAAAGAGACTTAGACTCCCAATATAATAAAAGTGGGAGCCTTTAACACTCCGCTGTCAATATTAGATCAATGAGACAGAAAATTAACAAGGATATCCAGGACTTGAACACAGATCTGGGCCAAGTGGACCTAATAGACATTGATGGAACTATCAATCACAAGTCCATGGAATATACATTCTTCTCAGCACCACATCGCACTTACTCTAAAACTGACCATATAATTGGAAGTAAACCACTCCTCAGCAAACGCAAAAGAACGGAAATCATAACAAACAGTCTCTCGAACGACAGGGCAATCAAATTAGAACTAAGGATTAAGAAACTCACTCAAAAACACACAACTACATGGAAACTGAATAACCTGCTCCTGAATGACGATGGCATAAATAATGAAACGAAGGCAGAAATAAAGATGTTCTTTAAAACCAATGAGAATGAAAACACAATGTACCAGAATCTCTTTTTCAAAGAGGTTTAAGAAAGAGTCTAGAGGACACATTTAAAGCAGTGTCTAGAGGGAAATTTATAGCAATAAATGCCCACAGGAGAAGAAAAGAAAGATCTGAAATCAAAGCCCTATCATCAAAACTGAAAGAGCTAGAGGAGCAATATCAAACAAATTCAAACGCTAGCAGAAAATAAGAAATAACTAAGATTGAAGCAGAAATGAAGGCGACAGAGACACAAAAAACCCTTCAAAAAATCAATAAATCCAGGAGCTGTTTTGAAATGATCAACAGAATAGACCACTAGCCAGACTAATAGAAAAGAGAGAAGAATCGAATAGATGCAGTAAAAAATGATAAAGGGGATATCACCACCGATTCCACAGAAATACAAACTACCATCAGAGATTACTACCAACAACTCTATGCACACAAACCAGTAAATCTAGAACAAATGGATAAATTCCAGGACACTTCCACCCTCCCATGATTAAACCAGGAAGAAGTTAAATCCCTGAATAGACCAATAACAAGGTCTGAAGTTCAGGCAGTAATTAACAGCCTACCAATGAAAAAAAGTCCAGGTCTACATGGGTTCACAGCCGAATTCTACCAGATGTACAAAGACAAGATGGTACCCTTCCTTCTGAAACTATTTCAAACAACACAAAAAGAGGGAATCCACCCTAACTCATTTTATGAGAACAACGTCATCCTGATACCAAAACCTGGTGGAGACACAACTAAAAAAGAAAACTTCAAGCCAATATCCACGATGAACACAGATGCAAAAATATTCAATCAAATACTGGCAAACCAAATGTAACAACACATCAAAAAGCTTATCCATAATGACCAAGTAGGCTTCATCCCAAGGATGCAACACTGGTTCAACATATGCAAATTTATAAACAAAATACATCACATAAACAGAACAAAAGTCAAAAACCACATGATCATCTCAAAAGATGCAGACAAGACCTTCAACAAAATTCAGCAGCCCTTTATGCTAAAAACTCTCGATGTGGAGAAACAGGAACACTTTTACACTGTTTTTAAATTAGTTCAACCATTGTAGAAGACAGTGTGGAGATTCCTCAGGGACCTAGAAATAGAAATTCCATGTGACCCAGCAATCCCATTACTGGGTATATATCCAAAGGGTTGTAAGTCGTTCTATTATAAGGACACACACACACGTATGTTCATTGTGGCACTGTTTACAATACAAAGACCTGGAACCAACCCAAATGCCCATTGATGATAGACTGGACAAGAAAAATGAGGTACATACACACCATGGAATACTATGCAGCCAGAAAAAATTATGAGTTCGTATCCTTTGTAGGGACATGGATGAATCTGGAAACCATCATTCTCAGCAAACTGACACAAGAACAGAAAATCAAACACTGCAAGTTCTCACTCATAGGTGGATGTTGAACAGTGAGAACACATGGACACAGGGATGGGAGCATCACACACTGGGGTCCTTGGTGGGGACTAGAGGAGGGGTAGGGGGTATAGGGAGGTTGGGGAGGGATAACATGGGAGAAATGCCAGATAAAGGTGATGGGGGATGGAGGCAGCAAACCACATTGCCATGTATGTACCTATGCAACTGCATGAGCTGCACATGTACCCCAGAACCTAAAAGTACAATAAAAAAAATACTCTTAACGTATCTCAAAATAATAAAAGCTATTTATGAGAAACCCACAGCCAATATCATATTGAATGGGCAAAAACTGGAAGCATTCCCTTTGAAAACTGGCACTAGACAAGCCTGCCCTCTCTCACCACTCCTATTCAACATAGTATTGGAAATTCTAGCCAGAACAATCAGGCAAGAAAAAAATTAAGGGGTATTCAATTAGGAAAAGAGGAAGTCAAATTCTCTCTCTTTGCAGACATGATTGTATATTTAGAAGACCCCATCGTCTCAGCCCCAAATCTCCTTAAAATGATAAGCAACTTCACCGAAGTCTCAGGATACAAAATCCATGTTCAAAAATCATAAGCATTCCTATACACCATCAACAGACTTAGAGCCAAATCATGAGCAAACTCCCATTCAAAACTGCTACAAAGATAATAAAACTCCTAGGAATACAATCAACAAAGGATGTGAAGGATCTCTTCAAGGAGAATTACAAACCACTGCTCAAGGAAATAAGAGAGGACACAAACAGATGGAAAAACATTCCATGCTCATGGTTAGGAAGAATCAATATCATGAAAATGGCCATACTGCCCAAAATATTTTATAGATTCAATTCTATTCACATCAAGCTACCATTGACCTTCTTCACAGAACTGGAAAAAACCACCTGAAACTTCTGGAAAAAACCACCTGAAACTTAACATGGAACCAAAAAAAAGCCCACATAGCTAAGACAATCCTAAGTAAAAAGAACAAAGCTGGAGGCACCACGCTACCTGATTTCAAACTATACTACAAGGCTACAGTAATCAAAACAGCATGGTACTGGTACCAAAACAGAGGTATAGACCAATGGAACAGAACAGAGACCTCAGAGGCAATGCCACACATCTACAACCATCTGATCTTTGACAAACCTGACAAAAACAAGCATTGGGGAAAGGATTCCCTATTTAATAAATGGTTTTGGGAAAACTGCCTAGCCATGCGCAGAAAGCTGAAACTGGACCCCTTCCTTACACCTTACACAAAAAATTAACTCCGGATGGATTAAAAGTTTAAACATAAGACCCAACACCATAAAAACCCCAGAAGTAAACCTAGGCAACACCATTCAGGACATAGGCATATGCAAGGACTTCATGACTAAAACACCAAAAGCAATGGCAACAAAAACCAAAATAGACAAATGGGATCAATTAATCTTAAGAGCTTCTGCACAGCAAAAGAAACAATCAGTACAGTGAACAGGAAACCTACAGAATGGGAATAAATTTTCGCAAGCTACCCATCTGACAAAGAGCTAATATCCAGAATCTACAAAGAACTAAAGCAGATTTACAAAAACAAACAAACAAACAAACAAAAAAAAACAACAACAACCACCAAAATACCCATTCAAAAAGTGCACAAAGGATATGAATAGATACTTTACAAAAGAACACATTTATGTGGCCAACAAACATATGAAAAAATGCTCATTATCACTGGTCATTAGAGATATGCAAAATCAAAACCACACTGAGATATCATCTCATGCCAGTTAGAATGGTGATGATTAAAAAATCCTGACACAACAGATGCTCGAGAGGATGTGGAGAAATAGGAACACTTTTACATGGTTGGTGGGAGTGTAAATTAGTTCAACCATTGTAGAAGACAGAGTGGTGATTCCTCAAGGGCCTAGAAATAGAAATTCCATTTGACCCCGCGATCCCATTACTGGGTATATATTCAGTGGATTATAAATCATTCTATTATAAAAACAGATGCATAGGTAAGTTCACTATGACACTGTTTACAATAGCAAAGACCTGGAACCAACCCAAATGCCCATCGATGATAGCTGGAGAAAGAAAATGTGGTACACATACACCATGGAATACTATGCAGCCATAAAACAGGATGAGTTCACGTCCTTTGCAGAAACATGGGTGAATCTGGAAACCATTTTTCTCAGCAAACTGACAGAAGAACAGAAAACCAACCACCACGTTCTCACTCACAGGTGGGTGTTGAACAGTGAGAACACATGGACACAGGGAGAGGAAATCACACACTGGGGTCTGTTGGGGGTTGAGGGGGGCTAGCAGAGGGATAGCAGTGGGAGGGGAAGTTGGGAAGGGATAACATTGGGAGAAATGCCTGATTTAGGTGACGGGGGGAGGGCGGAGGAGGGAGACAGCAAACCACCATGGCATGTGTGTACCTATGCAACAATCCTGCAAGTTCTGCACATGTACCCCAGAACTTAAAGTATAATTAAAAAAAAAAACTGAAAGATTGTCACCTCAAGATTTAACCACAGATTCAAAAAATAAATCTAAAAAATGAGTCCAAAAATATTATGAAATAGATAATATAAATGTGTATAAAGTTAACGTATCTGTTTTCATTTTGATGAGCTACAGAAAAAGCTCACATAACTATCAACCAGTTATCATGGACTAAGCACTTGATGTTTGAATAGAGCTTTCTGAGAATATTGAACTTCTGCAGCCTCAGTATTTCCAATAATGATGAGCCAAATACTGTTCCCGAGCAGTGCCCTGATGTGGGAACAAAACTAAAAAACATGTATTGCTACTCATACATTTTTCATTCAGTTATTAAAGGCAAGTAAGATATTTTCTGAGATTTGGAATGCTATTTATATCAACCCTCCTTTAAATACGAACTCATTTCATACTCAGTATTTTAAAACAGATTTAAGTCTTTTAAAGTTGTTCTTATGTAAGACATTTTTAGGGAGACAGTGTATATTGAGAATAAGTGGCCAAACAGTCCATGTCTACTGTTATTCCTGGTTTTAATTATGTTACTTTTCATCTATGTTTTTCAAGAGACTAAGTAAAATCACATGAAAGGTGGTTTTCCTTAAAAATGAATCCAAATTGTGATACAAATCATTACATGACTGTGAGAAATTACTGGCAGTATATGAAGCTGTGAAAGGCAGCTTACTATCAAATGAGTACACTTACCACATAATTAAATTGTAAGTATTAATAACTGAGACTTTAATTTTGTATTCTATGTAAATCTAGATGCAGGCAGAATTTCATAGGATCAGAAATAATACCTAATCCTATGGAAATATATATATATATGAGAAAATATGCAAAGATATAACAGGCAAATAATTAGACTTAAAATGATTTTTAAAATTATATAAGACTGAAATTATTCAATTTAGGCTTGGGAAGATGTAAACATAACACAAATAAAAGTTTTTAGAATTAAAATACAGAATAAAAGTTTTGGAGTTATTAATAACTTTGAAAACAAATGTTCCTTAAAAAAAACTGGTATGTTAGCAAAGTCAAACTAATAGAAATCACTAAGTAATTTATTATAAGTGGGCTGAATTTCCCAAGTGGTCCAATAAAAACTAAATTTGAAGAGGGTACATTAGCTAAAATGACAATCTATTGTTTATAAAATTCATTCCTGAATGTCATTTCTTAATTCTGACAGTATCCTGTAATAGAAGATAATTTTTGAGTCTGTTTGTCCAAGAATAAACCTGAAATTACTGTTTGAAAGAAGCATCCTACATAAAATATATCCTAAGTAAAATCACTGATTCACTTGAGAAAATACAACTGGGTTACTGACTTTTTTCATACTTATAGAGAATAATAGCACTTTTGAGGTTCCAGGCACTGCTGAAAGTGTTTTATATGTAGCAGTACCATATTAAACTCTCACAACAAACTGCTCTATTCTTCGACATTCTTCTCATTTTCAGATGAGTGAGCTGAGACTTAGAGAGGCTAGGTAAGTTACTAGGTCTTTAATGATTTCACCAATAATCATACCCTATATACTCATTAAAAGTAGCAGTACTTATCTAATACTAAAAGCAGCTCCGTACATTATACCTCATTATTACCTATAGTACTTAAAAGCTACATGATGTAAGCAGTATGTCAGGTAAGGCGTCATTTCCATTTGGCTGTAATAGAATAAGACTAATCAATGCTTCCAATTTTGTCATTTCAGACTACTATCATTAAGATAATTTCCTGAACAAACTGCAATTGGTATTAGGACAGATGATTCAGAAAGATACTGAACGGCAAGGGGAAAATTTCTTTCTTTCTTCTTTATTCATTCATTCATTCACTCCTCCCTTCCTTCCTTCATTCCCTGTGTTGCTCAAGCTGTACCTGAACTCCTGGCCTCAAGTGATCCTACTGCCTTAGCCTTCCAAAGTGCTGGGATTACAGGCATGAGCCACCATGCCCAGCCAAAATTTAAATCTTAAAATTAAACATAATTTGTAAAGTAAACAATAATTCACAAGAGGCTAATCAAAACCCATATAAATTTCAATAAAATGTATTTTGATTTTTATTTGTGAAACTGATACATGCTCATTATAAAAAATATAAAGAAGTGAAAATTTCCCAAGGTAAGATCACTAATAGCACTCAGGCAAACATCCTTCTGGAGAGCTGTTTATTAAATATATTTAATGAATTTATATGTAAATATTATTCTACAGTATAGCATTAACTATTCCTTTTGTTTTGTTAAATGTATCATATATTTTATCATTC
Source organism: Cebus imitator (assembly GCF_001604975.1). Classification (NCBI taxonomy): domain Eukaryota; kingdom Metazoa; phylum Chordata; class Mammalia; order Primates; family Cebidae; genus Cebus; species Cebus imitator. The sequence goes on along the minus strand of NW_016107911.1, from coordinate 582,067 downwards.
TATTTATAGATGTTTATGTTGTTTCCAATTTTTTACTTTAAAAAGTGTTTATTTTTGTGCACACATCTTTGTGAAATAGTACAATTACAGTCTTATGAGAAAATCCTAGAAACCATATTAACAGGCTGAAGATTGATTAAGTTTTGTATTTTACTGCATACTCTCAAACTGTACTCTAGAAAAAATATCAAATTACACCTTTACTAACAATAACAGGACCATGGACAAAGAAGACTACCCTACAGAAAAGAATCATGGTCTGCCAGAGCAACTAATCACCGAAAATGTCCCACTCTTGGAGAAAGGAATCCTTGCTCTTCTCGTCCAGAAATACTCTGTATCTGTTACTGAGAAATCACTGGTATTTATTTCACTATTCTCCCTTTCTGAAGTGGGCATTTTTGTTGCAGTTATTTAGTTCTTTTCTCTCTCTTGTAAATCATAATAGTTTTTTGAGGCCTCACAAGGTGGCTCACACCTGTAAACCCAGCATTTTGGGAGGCCAAGATGGGCGGATCACTTGAGCCCAGGAATTAGAGACCAGCCTGAGCAACATGACAAAACCCTGGTCTCTATAAAAAATACAATTAGTTGAGCATAGTGACCTGAGCCTGAAGTCCCAGCTACTTGGGAGGCTGCAGTGACAGGATCACTTGAAGTAGGAGGACCTCTCCTCACCTTTATAAAACTCTACTTTTATTATAACTACAAAAAAACTATATAAATATAGATTTTTGAAGGGGAGGGGTCGCCCTACTACTACACTGTCTCTGTTTCTTTGAAGTTTCTTTTTATTTGTTCTTTTGAGTAACTTTTTCATTTGAGATGTTTTTGTTTGGTAATAATTTTATGTTCATTCATATTAAAACCTCAAACACAAAAATGTTGAAAGGAAATTCTATGTATGTCAGTAAGCTATACAATAAGGCACAAAAGGTATTGAATTGGATTTTTCATTGTTGTGGAAATTCCCAAATGTTAGTTCTCTGAATATTTTCTCTTGAGCCAGTCTTTGTTCTTAGAAAAAAATTATCCAATCTCCTAAGTGGTGTTATGAGCCAAACGTTCAGCATTCTAGGAGCAATGTGGCAAGTGGCATAGTAGAGACCTCACTACACAGCAATGGTCTTTGGTTTAATCTCCTTGTTTTTGTTCTCTGCCTTATTCTTGCCCTTTATGAGTTCCAAGATTACCTGCTTTGATTTCTCTTTTGTTCTGCTAGGGTGCACAATAAATCCCCTAGTTAAGTATGGTGCGTGTTAAGGACTAAATGATTTTACCTCCCCCACAAAGTTATATGCTGATGCCCTAACCCTCAATGTGACAGCAGTTGGAGATGGGGCCTTTAGGAGGTAACTAGGGTTAGACAAAGTCATGAGGGTGGGGAAAAGGGCACTCGCACATTCTCTGTGTGTGTGCACACAGCAAGACTGTGGCTACCTTGGCTTATAAGCCAAGAGAAGAGGCCGACTTGGCAGAAACCTTGATCTTGGACTTTCTAGGTTCCAGAATTGTAAATATAAATTTCTGTCATTTAAGCCAATCTATGGTGGGTGTTCCATTTCAGCAGCCTTAGCTAAGACAGTGTACAAGAGGACTTGGGAACACAACTGCTAGTCATATGGACTTTCAACCATTCCTCGTTTTCAGAGCTACATAGCACCTAGTACCTGTATTTCCCATGGCTTTCTAGGGTTTTGCAGGACACATCAGCCTGCTTCATGGGTTTCACCTCAGTAAGCTAAGATTACAATTTGCTTTTCTCTGCTAATTCAGTTGATAACTGTATACCTGTTATCTCCTTTCATATTTATTTGTCCTTCTGGTTATTTTTTACTTGTTGGTTTTGTTTTGGTCCCTTTATGTGTCGTTTTAGTGATGAGGGGTTTTTTTGCAGGGGAGCGGGACTAGGAGGTAGGACAGATTAATGTTTTAATTCACCAAATCCAGCTCTGAATCCTTAATAAGTAATCTAACCATCCCAAATAATTCTAATACCTACCATAATATGCTGTGATGAGGACTAAATAGTCAAATGTCAACTTTTAAATTAACACTCATTTGATATGAATGCCTAAAAAAGTACCAGCCAATAATAAGTGTTAGATAGCATTCCTTTGAAAACATATTTACAAACTGATGTATAACCAAGACTAACATTTTAAATTTCTTTAAGATGACACTAGGTCAAATCAAAAGCAGCAGCGATATAGTTTAGCTAATGTAGAAGTGAGAAAAAGAGAAAGTGGTATGCAGGATATTCTTTGGTTAAATGCCTCTATTGTTTTTAATAAATTCCTAATCTTCTGTCCTATGACTGAGCAGAAAGAATCAATTTTTTAAAAAAATCTTAAAAAAAATCTTTTATTGTAGGTTTAGGGGTATGTATGAAGGTTTGTTACATAGCTGAACTTGTGTCATGGAGGTTTGTTATACAGATTATTTCATCACCAAGGTACTAAGCCCTGTATCTGAGAGTTATCTTCATTGCTCCTCTCGCTCCTCCTACACTCTACCCTCAAGTAGAACCCAGTGTCTCTTGTTCCTTTCTTTGTATTGATGACTTATCATTTAGTTCTCACTTGTAAGTGAAAACATGCAATATTTGGTGTTTCATTCCTGCATTAGTTTGCTAAGCATGATAGCCTCCAGCTCCCATGTTCCCACAAGTATATGATCTTGTTCTATTTTATGGCTGCATAGTATTCCATCTTAAAATGGCAGAGGAAGTACCTCCATGGGACTTACATTGGTACTATTCTCCAAATGCCATCTCTCTCAGCTAGCTGGGTGCCTAAGATTTTGTGATTATTTTTCACAAATATTACATTTATACAATCTTACCCAACACAATTGAAACATGAATCATTCAGTAGAAAATAAATTTCTAAATTATCATAACTATGTCTCTAAAACAAATTTCAGCATTTAAAAATTGTGATAGAAAATTTTTGTAAAAGTACGCCATTCATCTCTGACTCAATAGGTTTCATAACATGTAATTTAATTTGTTGCTGATGGGTGGATGTCTATGACAAATTATTTAGCACAAAATTCCATTAGGGACATGTTAAGTGAATTTACTGTGCTATAATTCAGTTTGTTAAATAACCCTATACAAATAGAGCTATGTTATTCCTAGACCTGTGACCAGTGATGCTATCACCATTCCCCTTCACTGAAGGGCTTAGGGATATAGAAATAGTATGGTCAAAAACCAGTAAACAGGTTCTTCAAACTAATGTTACCACAGTATAGAAATTTATATTTGGTCTTTAGCAAGTTTTATAAACATTTATTAATTTTTATATCTATTGAACCTAATAATAAAACATCAGGGTTGTACTTTGTATTTATTTTCCATTTTTTCTAGTAATTTTTATTCTGTTTGTACAAGTATAAAACCCTGACAGAGTTCTAAAAAATGCTTCTTCATTCAGTTAGCTCAAGAAACACTGTCAAGAGTACATGCTAACAGTGTCACACACATGTGCTAATGGTTCTATTGCTGTCTCATTTTCCTTTTTTCCATCATTATAGGTTTTTCTATTGCCATTAAGTACTATGAAACATTCTGTTGCCTGCCAGTCCATCTGTTGCTTCCATTAGATCTTGCAGAAGTTTACACTCTAGAGGCTCTCAGTATATTTATGGAATATAAAAAACATTGGCATTCATGCATGTATGCATGAATGAATGAATAAATAAAAATCTACAAACCACTTTGCTCTATACAGCCTCTTTTATTTGCTTTTTCTCAGCCTCTTTTTGTCTCTTGTTCTCTATATCTCTTGGCATTTCTGCTACGTTGTCAGTTTTATTTTTGTTTTACCTATTATTTTTACAATAAGGATGCTATTTTCCTTTCTGACTGATAAAGTTCCATAGTAATCAGCTGTTTCCACTGTTGCTCTCTGCTTTTTCCAGATACTTGAGGTTAACAGGAGTGCATCCTTGTATCCTTGAGACTCAGACTCTTGTTTTCTTCTTGTTTGTATGTTCCTAACCCCTAGCACCAGGCCTGGTAATTAATTAGTAAATGCTTATTGAATGAATAATTCAATCAGTTAATAATAGGATGGAATGCACCAACAGACCAGTATGAAAAGAAACAAGTGGAAAAGGACAAATTGGATAATCTGAGCAAATGTCAACACAGTAGAATATTACTATGAAAAGGAAATTTACATTATCTAGTTCTACTACCAACAGAAGGTATAAGGAACATAGAATTTGAAGACCATGGTTCTAAGGTCTGACAAATCATTCATATACTTATTAATAAGTATGTACTGATTGCCTGCATTGTACCAGGTAGTCATAAGACTGGGGTAACAAGTAAAAAAGACAGGTGCAAAGTACCTATTCTCAGAAACCCACATTCTAAAAGGTGAAATCCACCGCAAACAAGTAACAAATACAGGAATAACATAATTTCAGAAGTTAATATGAGCTATCAAGAAAATAAAAGGTTGATAAAATTTAAAAAGTAAGAGAAGAGGATGGATTACCTCCCTCAGATGAGATGGTCATGTCATGCAACATCTCTTCAGTTTTTCTGCAAAATGAGAAAAATGCCATCTCACAAGACTAATGTGAATACCATCTGAAATAATCTATGTGAGAGTATTTTAAAAATTGTAACATTCTTTACAAATGTAAGAATTTGTTAACAAAAACACTTTTAAAAAGTGGTCTTCCAGAGTAAACATCCCCATATGTATGCAGAAAACACCATTTCCTTAGAGTTTGTTCCACTGTGCTAGAAAGTAAATTATAATGAGCTAAAAACTTGTTTTCATACAAACTCAACTCTGTCTACTTGAGTCATAAAAAAGTCTCCTTTAAAAAAAAAAAAAGAATCCTGCTTTTGCCCTCATCTCCCAAAAGTTCTCCTCCAGATCAGACACTGAAACTTGCATTAGTGATTCTTCAATGTGATCTGGTTTCAATTCCCTTAAAACCATGCATGCTTTCCTCAAGATGTTTAACCATGTACTGTTTTCATGATGCAGCCATTAATAAAAATAAGCTATGCAGTGCAGATTAGGCTAATATTAGCTACTATTGCAACCCCTAAGTCTCAGAGTGTAATACAATCGAAGTTTAGCTTTAATGTTTCTAATAGTCCAGTGTTTATGGGTGGTCTCATCATGGGTGATTTAGAAGCCCAGTTTCCTTTCATTCTGTGTCCCCATCTTTTCCTATTAACAAAAAGTCCTCTACATTCAGCTGTTGAATAAAAAGAGGATAGAGCTAATAAATTATTAGCCACTTCTACTACATGAACGATCAATGTCCTCTTTTTAGATCAACCAGGTCATAATTTGTATCACGAAGTGTCGACGCATTATCAAGTCTAAATCCAAACTCTACAAATAACTAACAAATAATTATACGTTAAAGGAAATCTAAGGCATAGTGTTGTATATTTAGGGTTCAATAAAGTAGCAAGATAAGCCCTGTTCACCATTTTAACAACTACACACATTCACTGAGAATCCATTTGAGGAATCAAACAACTTCTCAAATGCATATACGTATTATAGATCGAATACATGGTCCTAAAGATCTTGTCACTATCTAATGAAAGAAAAAGTAACATGCAACATAAGATTGCATTAAAAAGGAAAAAAATAACTACGTAAAGGTACAGGGAATAATTGCTTAATTTCTGACAAGGCCTATCAGAAACAATTTGTAGAGTTAAATGTGAAATGGGCTCAAAGGTAAAAGTGGGAATCTAACAGATAGAAAAAAGGAAAAGAGGGTTTTCTAGGCAGAAGGAACATGTTAGTTCCTATAGGAGAACAGAGGGTTCTCCAGTAACACAAGCACAAATATGTGAAGGCTGTGGAGGGAACTTAAACTAAGAAAAGTAGGATGAAGACAAATTGTCTGGATGTTTGAAAATTAAGAAATAGAACATTTTTAATTCCTTGTATTATAATGATACTACCTGATGCAGAGTGGTACATGAAACTAAAAAAGTAAAATTTCAAGGAGCAAAGAAAACACACCAACCAGAAATAAACAATATGGGAAATGAGACAAGAAAGGAAGAAGAGAAAATTCACAATATAGGGTCACTAAGATATAGCAATTAATCAGGCAGAGAAGAGAGAAGAATGAGTAAAGATGAGTAAGATCTGCAGCTTGGGTATCTAGGCAAATGATGATGTCATTACAAGACAAAAGGAAGAGAAACAGGCTTGAGAACCACAGAGCAAATAGCTTGGTTTGGGAAATATTGAATTAAAGATGCCAATGGAATATTAACTTTTACTATACTGTTCAGAAGTCTGTTGAAATATTAGTTTAAAGCTTAGAAAAGAGGTCAAGGGAAGAAAATTATAGCTCTGACAAGAAAATGGAATATATCCTAGACTAAGATTTTTTNTTTTTTTTTTTTTTTTTTTTTGCTTAGGACTCATTTTCTGGATTATCCTAATTAACTATTAAGAGAGAAGAATTAGAGCTCTAGATCATAACAGATAATTCATTAAACTAGAACTTGAAAGAAAACAATTAAAACCAACAGATTTCTACTTAAAAAAATAGAGAACATCCTATTTTCTTCTCTTTCTAACTTTAACAGATACAGGATACTAGAAACCTTTTTGGCTGTGAGCCATTATAACATAAAATCCATATATGGACACATAAAAAGGTTACCTTATACAAGCCTCTTGCATATATTCAGTACTATTTTATACAGTCCTTTCTTCTTATAAGAAACAGTTACAGATTGATACCAAAATCTGAGACAAGTTAGGCTCTTATTCCCCTTTTTCATGGAAAAATACAAACATACTTTGAAATTTGATCATAAAATACTTTAAAACACTTTTCCCTTGTAAAATATCATCAATTACTTCAAAAAAAGTTCTTTTGTTTCTGATCAAAAATGCATATATATACTTTCTCATTGTTACCTACTGAGAATATAGAATACTCACTCATACAATAATTTATCTTCCCAGCTCATACTCAGTAACTTTTTGATTTGGTATTCAAATTCCACGCCCTCTGAGTGAACATGAAAGATAAATCAGGAAGTTGAAACTATATTTTTGTCCTTGGTATGTGAAACTTTCAAACTTCACAAATCTTTTTCAGATCACTCTAAAACACTAAAACAGCCTTATTACACAGTATGTGCAATTCACAGCGGCAAATTGGGCTTTTCAGAAAATTGCCCTTGTATTATTTTTTCAGAACTATGTATAATGACACTGTGCATTAAAATCTTCAAAGAATCATTGGCAAACAGGACTAAAAAACTCTGGTCTATCATATGAAGTCTAAACTCCTAATCATTTCAACACATCTTTAACAATGTGGTTCTAAGTAAAGTATGTCATGAATTTTCATGAATGCCTGAAATAGCCTTTTCTCAACACTTCATTCTCAATACTCATCAGTCTATCACCTAGAAAATGACAATGCATCCTCCTGGATTCAATGTGTTTTCTGAATATGCAGGCAATAGTAATTCCCCTTTTGTTTGTGGTTGGTCTTACAGTACTTAAAAAATTATTGCAGAATGTTTTAAATATATAGCAAGTTAAACAAAATAGAATAATGGAACTCTCTACAACTATCACTCACTTTCAACAATTATCAATGTTCTGATAATATTTTATCATCTTTAATGCCACCGACTACCGACTTAATAATGATGATTTAAAAAGTCTTTTTCTTTAGGTAAATTTTACACACATGAAAATACACAAATCTTAACTATATACTTAGCTGTGTGATACACATCTTTAATACAGAACATTTTCATTGCCCCCCAAAATTCCCTTTCCCCCAAAGCAACAAGTGCTCTGATATTCTCCTCTGACCATATATCATAGGCATACACATATGTATATGAAATATATATGTATACATACCAACAAGCTTCATTGCTCTGCCAAAAAATCTGTAATACTTTTATACAAGTTAGTTGTCATATCAGTAGTTGATTCCTTTTCATTACTAAGCAGTATTCCTCTATATATACCAAACCAAATATACCATAAGTTGTTTACCTGTTCTCCTCATGACAGACATTTAGAATTGCTTCCAGTTATTGGCTACTGTGAATAAAGGAATCACAGATATTCTTTGATATACATTTTTATTTCTTCGGCCTAAATATTTGGTAGGAATGTGCATGATTAAATTGAAATTGTAAAATCTTTTTAAAATATGGTTGTACTACCAGTAATGTATGAGAGTTCCTACTGGTTCACATACTAATCACTTGGTGATTTCAGTCTGTTTAATTTTAGTCATTTTACTGGATATACAAAAGTCTCTCATTATATTTTTTAACTGAATTTCCATAATGATTGAAAATGTTAAGTGTTTTATCATGTGCTTATTGACCATTCTTATATTTTCTAAGTTTTGTCTTTTTAATTTCTTTTTAAAATTCCCTTCCCCCCAAAGCACCACTTGTTTCTGGGGGCTTCAATGAAACTGTTCTATATCATAATAAAGATGTGTATCACACAGCTAAGTGCATAGCTCAGATTGTTGAAAGTCATATAGCTAAGATTTGTGTATTTTCAGGTATGTAAAATTTACCTAAAGAATTTTTAAAATCATCATTATTAAGTAGGTAGTGGGTAGCATTACAGATGATAAAAGATTGGCAGAATATTGATAATTGCTGAAAGTGAGTGATGGGTATAGAGATTTCTATTACTCTATTACGAAAGTACTGTTCATATTTATTTTACTTCTCTTTTTATTATTGATTTGTATAAGTTCTTTATATACTCTGCATATAAACTCTTTGTCAGACATGTTTCATGAATGTTTTTCCAAGTTTGTGGCTTGCCTTTTCACTTTTTTAATGGTGCCTTTCAAGTAGAAGTTTGGAATCAGATAAAGCCTAATTTATTGATTTTTCTTTTATGGCTATTGCTTTGTGTATGCTACAAGATTATTGCCTACATCCACGTCAAGAAGATCTTCTACTGTATTTTCTTCTAAGAGGTTTTACATATAGGTCAATGATCCATCTCAAATTAAGAGCTGTGGAATCATTAACTCTAGCTTTAGTCTGGTATACTAATTGGTTTGTATACAAACTGTGTTAAAGGCATAGGGCACACGCAGGCTGTGTTCATGTCACAGCAGGGCTCTGTATTTAGGCAATAACTATGTATTTTCATACCTAGTGAGGCAATATGGGAGATACAAAACAGCTCAAACAACTTCACTCTTGTTCCTCTTATAATCAAAGTCACTAGTTAAGGAATAGTTACTATTGCTTTGTTTTCATTGTAATATAGGTTATGTGTGGTCATTTACCCCGATTGCACTGGTTAACAAGACTTGGCTTTCCAGAATTTTAAAAGGCATTAGGAAAATTAACTGAAATCTATACCAGTAGACCTCATCCAAAAATAGTAAAGAGTTTATTACATTTTGCTTATCTAAGATATTCTATTAATTGCTTTTTAAAAATTGAAAATTTGGTAGACTTTATCTTTAGCAAAGTGAAGAAAAAATGCAAACCATGGAGTTCCACTAATATATTAGATACTTAATGCAAGGGTGCCAAAGACAATCTTTTGAAAGTTAACCTAAAATAAAGGTATTCAGAAATAGTTGTTTTCCCCCTTTTTGGAAAAAACTCTTCCAAGTGAAATGTTTGATTCGGACTCAAATATAAATAATAGAGGTTCTGTGGTTTATATTTGATTCCTGTAAAATATATATATATATAAAATATATAATATATACAAAATATATATATATATATTTTTTTACAGGAACATATATGTATATGTATATATCTTCTTTCCTGGAATTTGAGTCACAAAATATACTGTAAACAGATTTAATCATAATCAAACATGACAGTTTTTTGTACATTAAATTTTAGATGAAGCAATCATGGTGACTCGTGTTCAGGTATAAAATTCCACTGATCATCCATCCACAAACTTCACATTGTGCATTGTGCGTGTGTGTTGGGGGGGGTGGGGTTAGTAGGTATTCTGTAACAGAAACTCATGAACATCTTATTTTAACTTCTGTAAAGCTTAAACATTGAATAAGACCAAGTGATCTGGTAGGACTGTCTCAAAAACATATGCTCATAAATATGCCTCCACTTAACATGACTTGAAAGACACGAAATAAATTTAATAAACTTCTTAAAATAAAATGAGTCACAAACATTTCATCCATTTATGGCCCAACAGATTAAACGTTACTTGGAAAGAAAACCTAACATAAACTGTGAGATTAAATCTACTTAAAGAAGTTACCACAAGCCCAAAATAGTATCAATAAGCTTCTTATTATGAATAAAATATAAAACTATAATATGATAGCAGATTTACTTCAACCAAATAGTCATATTACTAATAAAAGCATGAGAAAATACTAGCAAATATGTTATTCTTCCTATTTAAATCAGACTTTGACTTAAGGGAGTGATTAGAAATGAAGCAAAAATTGGGAGATGCATCAGCATAAAAAAGGCAGGCCTGGTTTATATTTTCATAATGATGTCTTTATATTTGGACAGTGTATGTTCTATTAAATGCCAAAAATTGTCACAATCCTGAATTGACACAGAGGATTATCTCTGTTTAAACCATTTTCAAGTGAAATAGCTTTTGGAAATTTATCCCAATTCTATTATTCTGAAGGAATGCCTATGTGGCAACACAGTACAGATGCTCCTCAACTTAAGATGCAGTTATGCCATGATAAATCCATTCCATTTCAAAAATACCATAAATTGAAAATGTAGCCTAATATGAACTATTTTAAGTTGTAAGTCTCTCAGCTCATGGTGGGGTTATCGTTTCTGCTGAATGCATAATGGCTTTCTTACATCATAAAGTCGAAAAATCCTAAGTCAAACCATCATTAAGTCACGGAGCATCCATAAACTTATTTCAACCTAACAATTGCCTTCGAATGGGCATTTGAAATAAATAACCCATGTATATAAGATAATTATTCTAGCAAGTATCAGTCCATTTGTGCTGCTACAACAAAATACCACAGACTGGGTGATTTATGTAATAAAAATATCTCACAGTTCTGGAACCTAGGAAGTCTAAGATCAAGGCACCAGCAGGTTAGGTTCAGTATCTGGTGAGGACCTGTTCTCGGCTTCAGAGATGGTCCTTTAATGCTGTGTCCTCCTGAGCAAACAAAGGCTGTGTTCTCACATGGTGGAAGGGTAGAAGAGCCAAACTTGCCCCTCAAACCCTTCTGTAAAGTACTAGTCCCATTTATATGGGTACCCTCATGACCTAACCAACTCTCAAAGGGCCCACCTCTTACTACTGGAGATATGGATATTACATTGGAGATGAAGTTTCAGTAGGAATTTTGGAGGGGACATGAACATCCATACCATAGCAGCAGAGAAAGAAAGTAACAGATTTATGCACACTTGCAAAGTATAACATAATTAAATATAGTAATTTTCAGAAACAATTTGAAGGTTAAGAGTCATAAACATCCTTATGCTCTATGATTCCTATTCCTAAAAATTTATCATCAGAAAATATTACATACTTAGTCCTTAATTTTCCATGCGTGTCTATTTTATAAACTCCACTTTCATAAATTGCATAGTAACATGCCTAAACAGTTAGAATCAGAATTTTAAAAAAAATCAGTTGACAAAAGAATACTTCATTTCAGAGTGAGAATCTGCCAGACATGGAATCAGTTTCAGGTGCATAGCTCTTATCAATTGTGTTGTGTTTCTAAGACAGAACATTATATTTTACCAAAATTATTTTGATTTAAAAAAAGAAAAATGAAAGTTTTGATATAGGTGATAAGAGGCACTGGATTCATAAGCTGAAGGGAAATGTGATAAAATAAAAAACATTAAACACGTTTAAAGGAATGAATTGTCACTCTTAGCTAGATACTTACTGGACACAGAACAGGCTACATGAGCTCTATTCAAAGACCAGTACATAATATTGAAATAACATAATTGAAGAATCTAGCTGTAAAGGTAAGGTACATTTATCAATGTCAATTAGCTCTCCTGGAAACATTCTTATATCACGAAAGTGTATTAATTAGCTTTATATCTTCAACAATGAATTATTTGTAAAAGTAGGGTACTTCTTGTAACACAAAGGAATAAAAACAATATAGATGAAGATGTATATGGCAACATTCCTTAGAAAGTGCCAAATGCGAAACATTTTAAATGTATAACAGGGAGTATGGTACAATTAAATAAAAACTGTCTCAAGCTAGATGTATGTTTATAAAAGACTTATTTGAAGAAAAGACATAAAATTATTAAAACCATTATCATGATTAAAACTGTAAAATGATGTATATGTGAATAAATACTGAAAAGCCCCACAATAAAAAGGACATTGTTTTACTGAGAAATCATGGACAGAATTTTATTCTTTTTAAATTAAATATTGTTTTAAGAACAATCTAAAAAACAAACTATAGACAACTTTGTAGAAAATGGCGCTACACATATTAGGAGTGACCTACAAGGAAAAGAGATCACACCACTGCATTCCAGGCTGGGAGACAGAGCAAGACTCTGTCACCAAAAAAAAAAAAAAAAAAAAAAAAAAAAAAAAAAAAAAAAAAAAAAAAAAAAAAAAAAAAAAAAAAAAAAGGATTTCATGGATCAAAGAAGATTGAAAGCAGCTGTGCAATTTTAATATAAAATCCTTAATAATGTGATGGGCATTTTAAACCAGTAGATTGGAGGAGAGTATAAATGAGTTCCTAAAAATATGCATTACCATGTTTTTCTACAGAACATCTTAGATTTCTATGTTGAGACACACTGTATGACATAACAAGAAAAAAAAATCTGGAATTGTGTACCCTGAAAAATTATCCCTAAAAAGTGAAGGATAAATATGGACTTTATCAGATAAAATGAGATGATCTGTTGATAGAAAATCTGCTCAACAAGACATGTTAAGAGAGTAATTCAGAGACAAAGAAAATGAAGTAAGTTATAATTACAAATCTACATGAAGGAGAACACTGGAGGAGTAATAAGTGCTGGTAAAATTTTTAAATTCTTTCTTATTCTTAATTGATCTACTAGTTTGAAATAATAGCAACAATACATATGATATGTACACTTATGCATATATTAATATCTGCTGACTATAAGTGAAATAAATAACAACAAAGATACAAGAGACAGAATGAAATAATTTGGATTATTTTGTTATTAAAAGTATTAACACTATCTGTGAAGTGGCCTAGTATTCTCTGAAAGTGAAACTGGATTAACTTTAAATGTACAGTACAAACTTTAAGGCAACCACTAAAAATAAATAAAAAAAGAGAAAGATTTGATAAGTTTGATGAAAAAAGAGAGAAAACAGAATCATATAAAATGGTCAGTTAAAACGAACACAAAAGGCAGAAAAGTGTGGAAGACAAAAACAGGAAGAAAAGGGTAAACAAACAGAAAACGAAAATAGTTATGGTAGACACTACTCTAAATAGATCAATAATCACGTTAAACATCAATGGTCTAAATACACCAATTAAAAGACAGAAATTGTCAGAGTGGAGCAAAAAAGGACAAGCTAAATGTTGTCCAAAAAAAAAAAACTAAATATACAGACATGTCTAGATTAAAATAAAGAGTTGGAGAAAGATATACCATGCTAACACTAAAGGAAAGATGGACTAGCTCTATTTCAGACACAGCAAACTTCAGAGCAAAACAAATTATCAGGAATAAAAAGGAACATTACATAATGATAAAGGGGTCAATTTCCCCAAGAAGACATAACAATTTGGATGTAAACTCACCTACAAAGAAAGTATCACCATGTGAGAAAAAGCTGATAGAACTGCAAGGAGAAAAGACGAGTCCACTATTATAGTTGGAAACATCAATACATCTCTATCAGAAATGAACAGATCCAGCAGGCAAAAAATCATAAGGACCTCAGCTGAACTCAACAAAAATGTCATCAACTGCATATACTGGATATCTGTAGACTATTTCATCCAACAACAGCAAAATAAACATTCTTCTGAAACTCACATGGAACATTCACTAGGACAGACCACATTCTAGGCCATAAAACCAACCTTAAAAAATTTAAAAGAATAGAAATCATAGAATACTCACTCTTTCACCATAAAAGAATTAAAGTGGAAATTAGGATAGCTATAGATGTAGGATAGCTGAAAAATCCCAAAATACCTGGATATTTAATAACACACTTCTAAATAACTCGTGGGACCAANAAAAAAAAAAAAAAAAAAACTGCGTCTCAAGAGAAATTTAAAAACACTGAACTAAAAGAAAAAAACCACAATTTATCAAAATTTGTGGGATATACTAAAAGCAGTGCTCAGAATATATTTTTAGTATTAGAAAAATACTAAATCAATAATCCAAGCTTTTATTTCAGGGAAAAATAGGAGCAAATTAAAGTAAGCAAAAGAAAATAAAGATTATAAAGAAGGGCAGAAATCAATGAAATTGAAAACAGAAAACAGAGAAAAATCAACAAAACCAGAAGCTGGTTATTTGTTTTTTATTTGATCATTGAAAATCAGCAAGTCTCTAGCCAGGCTAACCAAGTAAAAGAGAGAGGGCACAAACTGCTAATGTCGGAAATAAAAGAGAGGATATCATTGCATGTCCCTGGGAAATTAGAGGAAAATAAAATAATACTATGGACAAATCCATGTCTACAAGTTTTTAACCAAAACAAAATGGACCAATCCTTTAGAAGACACAAATCTGCCAAAATTGACAAAGAAGAAATAGATAATATCGACAGGCCTACATTTACCAGAGAAATTTAATTAAAAAATTAACCTTCCAAAACATAAAGCACCAACTTCAAATGCGTTTGGTGAATTCTATCAAATATTTAAGGAAAAAATTATACCAATTCAATATGATCTTGTTCAGAACACAGAAGCAGAGGGAGTATTTTCTAACTTATTCTAAGAGACCAGGAGTATTCCAATAAATAAATTTTAAAAAAAGACCAAGACATAAAACTGCAGATCAGTATGAACATAAATACAAAAATTCTTCAAAAAATTAGCAAATTAATTGGATTAGCAATGAAATCCAACAATGTATAAAGAGAATAATATATCACAACCAACTGGGATTTTTTTTCCTAGGATGCAAGGCTGCCTCAACATTCAAAAGTCGATGAATGTAATCAATCATATGCACAGCTAAAGAGGAATAAAATCACATGCTTATCAACAGATGTAGACAAAGCATTTGACAAAATCCAACCTATATATTCATGATTTTAAAAAAGAAAAACCTGTCAAGCTATAAACTAAGAGAAAGTTCCTCAATTTGATAAAGAAAATCTATAAAAACTCTACAGCTAACGTATTTAATGGTGACTTGATGCTTTCCTGTTAAGATCAACAACAAGAAAAGGATGTTCCATCTTGGGAGGAAAGAAATAAAACAGTCTTTGTTCACGAAAGACGTCAGTGTCTATATAAAAAAAAAAAAAATCCCAAAGAATCAACAACAACAACAAAAAATTCCTGGAACTAATATGCATTTATAGTAAGGTTGCAGAGTGCAAGGTTTCTATACAAAAGTCAATCTTATTCCTATATACTAGCAAAAAAAAAAAAAAGTGGAATTTGAAATTAAAAACACATTATTATTTAAACTAGCCTCCAAAAAAGGGAATAGTAGCTACCAATTTAACAAAATATGCATAAGATTTATATGAGGAAATCTACAAAGCTCTGATGAATGAAATCATTATTAAATAGAGAAATATTCCATGATCATGAATCAGAAGATACAATATTGTCAGGATGTCAGTTCTTCTCATCTTGGTCTAGAGTTTCAATGAAATTCCAAATAACATTCTAGCAAGGTATTTTGTGGATATCAACAAACTGATTCTAAAGATTACAGGGAGAGCTAAACACTCAGAATAATAAATACAATATTGGAAGAGAAGAACAAAGTTGGAGGACTGACATTACCTGGCTTCAGTAGTTACTATAAAGCTATAGTAATCGAAACTATGATACTGGCACATGAATCAACACATAAATAAATGAAACAGAACAGAGAGAAAATAGAACTGCATATAGTCAACTGATATTTGGAAAGTGGCAAAGGAATCAAACAGAGAAGATAGTCTTTAAAAAAAAAAAATGGTGCTAGAACATCTGAACATCCACATGCAAAAAACTGTATCTGGACACAGCCCATATAACCTTCATGAAAATTAACCCAAAATCGATCTAAATATAAAACACAAAACCATAAAACTTCAAGAAGATAACCTATGAAAGCAATCTAGAGGGTCTTAAGTACAGCAATGACTTTTAAATACAACATCAAAGGCACAATTCACACAAAAAGATTGGATAAGCTGAACTTCATTAAAATTAAAAACATCTGCACTGTGAAAGACAGTGTGAAGAGAATGAAAAGACAAGCTACAGACTGGGAGAAAATATGTAAGAAAGACGCATCAGATAAAGGAGTATTTTGCAAAGCATGCAGAAAACTCTGAAAACTCAACAACAAAAAAATGTCTGATTTAAAAAAAAAATGGGTAAGACTTTAGCAGCTCACCAAAGAAGATACAGAGATAGCAAGTAAGCACAGGAAAAGATGTTTCACATCGTTTTTCCCATATCAGGGAAACGTGAATTAAAATGAGATACTATTATACACCTATCAGAATGGCCAAAATCCAGCATTTGAAATCACCAAAGGCTTGTGAGAATGTGGAGCAAGAGCAATTCTCATTTATTGCTGGTGCATAACCAAAATGGTACAGATACTTTGGAATAGAGTTCAACAGTTTCTTACAAAACTAAATGTGGTTTCAACATACAATCCAGAAATCAGGAATCACACTTCCATGGTATTTACCCAAATAAGCTGACAACCCATGTCCACAAAAAATCATGCATATGGATGTTTACAACCATTTTGTCTATAACTGCCAAAAGTTGGAAGCAACCATGATATTTGTATTACTCCATTTTCAAACTGCTATAAAGAAATACCTAAGACCGGGCAATTAACAAAGCAAGGAGGTTTAACTAACTCACAGTTCCGCATGGTTGGGAAGGCCTCAGAAAACTCACAATTATGGTGGGAAGCAGGCACCTCTTACATGGCAGCAGGCTAGAAAAAGACTGTGAGCATGTACCATTTATAAAACCATCAGATCTCATGAGAACTCATTCACTATCATGAGAAGAGCATGGGGAAATCTCCTCATAATCCAAACACTTCTCTCCTTCCATGTGAGGCGATTACAGGTCCCTCCCTCGACATATGGGAATTACAATTTGAGATGATATTTGGGTGGGGACATAGAGCCAAACCATATCAATGTCCTTTAGTATGTAAATGGATAAACTGTGGTTCATCCAAACAATGAATTATTATTCAGCACTAAAAAGAAAAAATCTGCAGCAAACCACCATGGCACATGTTTACCTATGTAACAAACTTTCACATCCTGCACATTTATATTGGAACTTAAAATAAAATAAAGAAATCATATATCAAGCCATAGAAAAAACCTAAACACATATTTCTAAGTGAAAGAATTCAGTATTAAAAGGTTGCAGTATATTGTTTGATTCCAAATATATGACATTCTCAAAACGGCAAAACTTCAGAGATGGTAAAAAGATTAATATTTGTCAGGGATTGAGGGGAGAGAAGGATGACTAGGCGGAACACTGAGAATTTTTAGACCTGTAAAACTATTTTGTATGATATTACATTGTTGGATATATGTTATTATACGGTCAGAATTCTTAGAATGTACATCACCAAGACTGAACCCCAATACAAATTATGGTGATAATGATTTATCAATGCAGATTCATGGAATGTAACAAAGTAACAGGAAATTCATGACGGGGGAGAGGTCACTTGAGGGAAAAGGAGGTATGTGGGAATTTTCTGCACTTTTCATTCAATGATGCTGTGAAGAAGGTCATTAAAAAAAAAAAAATTATCAGGCCAAAAATCTAGCTAGAACCTGCTTATGTGAGATGTATCTAACCCTAGAAAAACTGAAAATTAATGAATGGAAAAATAGGTACTAGAAAAACTAACCAAGATAAAACTGAAATAGTTTTATTAATATCTACAATAGATTCTAGACAAAAGTAGACATCACTACAAAATAGCAACAGGATGACAGAACAGTTTTGTTTGTACCTTCAATGTGGTAATAACTTCATATTACCATAAAGCAAGAGAAACAGAAGAAAAACTGACAGACCTATTGTTATAGTAGTGGATTTTAACATACTTCTCTCAATAATCAATGGATCAAGCAATGGAAAATCATTATGGTAACAAAATGTGAATTTAACAGGCTTGATTAATAGATACATAGGAAACACTAAAACCAACAGTTGGAGAATATACATATTCTTTTCAAACATATGTGAAACATTTACAATAACTCTCCCAATAGTAGGTCATTATTACATTTCAAAGAATCAGTACCATACGTGTGTGTTATATATAATTCTCTGAACACAATGTAATAATTAAGATTCAACAATGAAAAGAGATTAAAAATGCCATACTTGCAAAGTTTTAAAATATTCTACATAAAATTTTGTGCTTAACTAGACACACTTATAAGTCTCAGTCAATGGGGAACACTGAACAAGTACAGGCCATCCATGCCACAGGCAGAGCATTTCCTTATATAACCTAATATGAAGACAAGTAGTAAACAATGTACTCTCTGAAGGTAAGCAGACCCCAAGAAAACAAGGAGAGAAGGAACTAAACCAGCCAAGCTTATTTATTTTATCTAAACTCACGAATTACATAAGGAATTTTCCTTCACTGGCTAACAGTGAGTGGATATAAAGATATCCAGGAATATTTCTCCAGGAAAAGTAATTACATATGGAAACAGAGAAGTGTGAAATAATTTTTATGCTAAGACATTAAGCATACTTTACAGAAAATTTCACCAATGGATTATCCATTCAGTAACAAAGGTCACTCGCCTTTAAATAATGAATGCTAACATTTTCACATACAAAAATTTAACGGAATCTATATACAACTTCTTAGGTTTCTTCTAATAGATACAGTATGTAATTTCTTCATAGGAAATTCAATGTAATGTCTACTTTTTCCAGTAATGTTGTGTGTAAATAAATAAATACATTAGTAATAAGATTTCAATTCCAGCGTGTGAACTCCTTTAGGGGAGTGAATATATTTTCTCCCTTGTTCCATTTCCACCCTTTCCTTTTAAAAACTCTTATTTTGTTTTTTGGGAGGATGCTTTGTCCTTTATAAAAATCATAAACTGTCTATTTAAGATTATTATTTTTTTTTTAGACAAGAGTCTCGCTCTGTTGCCCAGGCTGGAATGCAGTGGTATCAACTCAGTTCGCTGTAACCTCCACCTCTTGGGTTCAAGCAATTCTCCTGCCTCAGCCTCCTGAGTAGCTAGGATTACAGGTGTGCACCAATACACCCAGCTAATTTTTGTATTTTTAATAGAGACGAGGTTTCACTGTGTTGGTCAGGCTGGTCTTGAACTCCTGATCTCTTGATCTGCCCAGCTTGGTCTCCCAAAGTGCTGGGATTATAGGTGTGAGCCACCGCACCTGGCCAAGATTATTTTATTTATATAATTTCCCAATTATTAATAGCTATTGTAACATAAGATGAAAATTAATATTTTTAACATTATTAAAAGTTAACATTTATAATAGTCTTTCCTAAATTACCTTACTAAGAAACCCAACTAAATAATCCACATTTGTAAGGCTAGAAAAAAAAATCCTGATGAAATATACCACATAGAATGAAGTGATTCCATATCCGAAAAGGTCCAAAAAGTTTTCACTAAAAGATTCTACTTGATATTTCTTAAAAATACATGTACAGATTGACTAGAAGAGAGCATCAGAGTTTTTTGGGGGTGTGATGAAAATGTTTTTTTTTAAATCTTGGTTTGTAATTATAAAACTGTGTAAGACTGTCAAAATTCATTGAGTAGCACACCTACAATGGGTAAATGTTATTCTACATGTGTAATATTCCAATCTACCTGAAGAAAAAAATACACATGCACTTTAAGGAACTTAATTTTTAACTCATACTATTTCTATTTATAATATCCTTACTTTCTCTGCCAGTCAAAAGCCAGTCTTTCAAGGCCCTTTCAAATGTTAGTTCTTTTGTGAATTCTTCTCTGAAAAGTTAAAAATTGATTGGTCTTTTATCTGTAATCCCGGAGCATGTTTCCATCACTAATGTATTATTTATTATATTGTATTATAATTCATTTCATACGTTTCCCATGATAATGTTATTAGCTTATTAAAGGCAAAGAATGTTTTATATTTAAAAAAATCCTTTTTAGTATGTTGCCTGGTACACTGAAAGCTCTCAAATTAAGTTCATAATATCATTACAGATACTCTTGTTCAACAAAAGTATTACTGGTTATCAAAATGTGTGCCTAAAGATAAAGTATAAAGAGTACTGAATTAAAACTTGACTGTGACAAAAAGAAGTAACTATATTTTTCTAAATCAAGATGAAAGAAAAAAAGCAGCGGTCACCTAAAAATTGTACACAAACATTATTGGGAAACTAATTAAATAACTCCCCTAAGTGCAACCTGACCAATGCTTTAACAAGGTTACAGTTTGAACCACACCAATCATCTGGTTTGTACGATTTCCTGCTGGACATCAACACCAACCACTAGTTAGACCCAAAACCACCTTGGGAAATAGCTGTGGCTAAGATTTACACAGACCAGTAATGGACTAAATTACTGGTTTAGTGGAAAAACAGATCAGAAGCATGTATAACATGACAGAAACTGGAAGGTCAATTAAAAAATTTATATATTAGACTTCCTGCCCCACTCCTCAAAACTTAGCTGAGAGTTTTAACACTCAAGTTGTTGTAGAAGACTTGAGAAAGGTTTACCTGTTCTCACACAAAAACCTTATAATTATGGTGAAATGCAGATTTGATAAGTAACATATTGGAAAAGATTATCATATTTTAAATATATTTTAAACAGGAAATAATCACATCAAACTCTTTTGACATATTTCCATGAGAGATACACATATGTCTAAAAGAAAGAATGTAGAAAATCAGAAGACAAAGCCTTATTCTTCCATATGCAAGAAACATACATTCCCTAGATGAAAAGGGGAATTTCAAGGAGAGTATTTTATTTTCTAGAGTCACATAAAATATCTATTATAAAATACAAAATACTCCCTGCCCCTAAAATAAACTATATTTCTATGAAGTATATGAGGGCACACAGTAAACACTGTGAATAATCATGACTGAGTACTATGTGTAGTGAAAAAGAATATTAAGTACTAACATCAATAAAAAGCAGACTACTTGATAAATAACAATTGTATTCAGTCGTGTTCAACTCTGGTCCTAATTAGTTTATGCTTAGTACCAATAATTTTCAAAGTCCCTCCAGCAGAGTGTGAAACATCCTTATCCTTACTTTATGCCTTTATTGTTTTTTGTTTGTAAGAATGGTCTTCAAAAAAAGCTTTTAATTTAAGAAAAGTCTTAATGAAATAAACTTTCAAAACTGCTGAAGTAGATAATAAAAACATACACTTAGACATATACTCTAGTTTCAGTACTGACATAAAAAGCATGCAAGTCAATTCTCCTCCTATCCTTACAACAAGAAAAAACTGAACTAAAGATCATTGATGCTCCCTTATATCCATCTGAACTGTCACATCCAAACTGCTACTTCAAAATTTGGGGAAATATGAAAATCTAGTGAATCACAGCCAAAATCTGTTTATCCCCAGCAGAAGCTGCTGGAGAGATGAACTAGTAAAAATATTTTAATTATTTCAATGATAATTTTGAGGAATTGCTGGAGGCTGAGTGAGGATAAATATGAAAGTGTGAACTCCTGAAGGCAGAAGGCTTTGCAGGGGTGGGGGCTGGGGTTGGTTGCTCTTATACTTTCAAGGGTCTTCCCCCCAGGAATCCCATCAGGATCTCACTGTAATGCACCATGAAAGCTCCTCTCATGATTCTGGCAGAGGGAAAAGAAGTGTAACCTTTATGAAATATGCCCGGGGCATTCTTAATAGGAAAAGCCTATTCTTCAGGTGAACAGACTTTATCACAACCTTATCTCATCTAGGGCATTACCAAGATTCCAGCTCCCTCTAGCCTTCTTATCTCACATAAAGGAGTCGGGGGGTCAGGAAGGAAGCTAACAAACACTTGTGAAAGTCACAGGCTTATTGTGATTTAATCACATTATGTAATGCTTCTTTCTCCAACCCCTTGCCACCAAACCAAGAGGGCTCTGGTATAGTCACAACAAATAATAGCTAAAAAAGCTGTAAGTCTCTATCTAAGGAGGAGTACTTAGGGAAGCCAAAGACAATAGGGGAGACAAAAACAGGAATACTTAAGAAACTTGAACCCTCTGGCAACTTACAGCAAGAGAAAACACTAAACATAGCCTCCTTCCTAGCCAAATTTACATTAAAAGTCTCACAAAAGTCTGTTAACCTCAGTTGCTATTGTATAGTACATCATAAAAAGTTAAAAGACATGCTAAAAGGCTAAAATGTCTGAAGGAGAAAAGAAAGCATCAGAACTAGTCTCAGAGATGACAAACATTTTTGAAATTACCAGACTAGTAGTTTAAAATAAAAATGATTAATATAATGAGGAATCTAATGGAAAAAGCAGACAATATGCAAAAATAGATGGATAATATATAGGCTGAAATGCAAAGAAAGAATCAAAGGAAAACACTAGAAACCAAAACAGAAAAGAAGAATGCCATTCGTAGGCTCATCAGTAGATTCAACATGACTAAGGCAAAAATCATAAGCATGAAGGTAGATCAATAAAAACTTCCTAAATTTAATGCAAAATATTTAGATTTGGGAAAACATAAAGGGCAAAAAATTAAACAAGAATAGCCAAGAACTGTTACCCAGTTGCAAAAGGTGTAACACATTGAGAAATCAAAAGGAAAGAATGAAGCAGAACTATTTGAAGTAACAATGGCCAAAAGTTTTCTAAAATTAATGACAAACATTGAATGACAAATTTAGGAAGCTCAGGGAATACTACACAGAATAAATATCAAATAATGTACACCTAAGTGTATGTATTATATTCAAACTATGGAAAACCAAAGAAAAAGAGAACATTTTGAAAACAGCCAGATTCAAAGCACCTTACTTATAGAAGCGGTCCAAAATTATAGATTTCTCTTCAGAAACCATGTAAGCAAAAAAGAGTGAAGTGAAATATTTAAGGTGTTGAAAGAGACTAGCAATATCACATATTAAGATATGCGTTATAATAAAATATAGTAATAAAAAATTATGATATTTATGCAAGAATAAACAGACTACAGGAGCAGAATAGAAAGTTCAAACACAGGCCTACATACATACAGCAACCCAAAATATGATACAGAAAGAGGATGAACATTGTGTGAAAGGTACACTGTTAGTTGAGTAGTTTTCAAACTTAAGTATGCATCACAATCACATGGGATTGTTGAAATAGACCGCTGGGCCCACATACAAAGTTTTTGATACAGTAGGTCTGGGGAAGTACTACAGAATTTGCATGTCTAATATGCTCCCAGATGATGCTGATACTGATGTCTGCTCGTCCAAGAACCATACTTTGAGAAGCACTGCTTAAGTATTATCAGGAGCTCAACTGAGTCAGAGAGTTCCAAGAGCACTCACATGTCAGGTGTTGGAGTAAAAAAATTAGTCAATAATAAACCAAAATGAAAGTAACAAGGAAGTCTATAATTAACTGCTATAGAACAACAGAGAGGCTAAAACATGGGAAAGCACCAACGTCTTCCTGCTTTAATTTCCCTATGGAATAGCATACAAGTCGAGGGTCAGGTGGAGAGATCAGCAGAAAAATGGGGTCAACTCACTCTATAGGAGCCCCAACCTAAAGGCTCTGGCAGTTTTATAGAGACAAGAGTAGAGGAGAAAAACAGGGAAGAGGACTAGGAGTAGAAAGTACTGAACAATGATTGAGAGGGGGGAAAAATGTCTCTAAGGTTTCCCCCTCCTTCCTCCAATAAGGAGGCTTGACAGAGTTGCCTCAGTCATCACTGCCAAATACCCCAGATACAGAGAACTAGGGAAAAAGGTGCCTGGGCTAGGAATGGAAATACATGAAGACCTCCATAGCCAGCCAGGAGGTCCTGAGTACTTGGACTGCAAATCCCCTCAAATACTACAATTTACTGTCTGTGCACCAAGTCTGATGAGGGGAGAGTAGTTTTTCCCTGTGAAGCTTGCTAAATAAAGCCTTTGAAGTACTTATGGTCAGGCTGGAAAATAAAAGTCACACATAGGTTTTTAACCAGGATCTGGACTCCTCAAGTATATGCTATTAGAAAAAGTGGCTCACTTTAAGAAAAAAAAAATAAAAATAGATATTGGATCTTTGCCTCACATCATATATAATGTTAAACTCTGTAACTTTATCTACAAAGATAAAATACCAAAATGTGAAAAGTAATTAGAAAGTTAATGGGGGAAAAATACAGTAAATCTTTGACTAAAGAGGCAGTAAAGGAATTCTTAAAGAAACCAGTACAAACCACAAGGCAAAAATTGATGAATTCATTCACATCAAGATTAGGGATTTTGTTTAGCTAAAGACAGCATCAGTATTCGACTTACAGGTGAAAGAAATGTGTTCTAACCAAAAGCTTTTCAGGATTAATATTTCAAACTATTAATATGAAGCATCCCTCAAAATTAATAAGATAAATAGATGAATTTCAATGGAAAAGATGATGAATAGGCAATTTAATGAAAAGGTAATTCTAAAAGTTAACAAATTTATGACAAATGCAAATTAGAAATGAGGTATCATTTATAGAAAGAGAAAATATTAGAAACTAGATAATGTTAAGTATTTGGGGGGAAATGGGCACGTAGGGATCTCTGTGCATTGCTGGTAGGACTGTAGCCTGCCACTACCATTCTGAAGAACAAATTGTCACACTTAAATATATACATAATCTATTACTTAGCAATTACTGGGAGAGTAGATGGGGAAAACATGGTGGATTCATACAATGGACTCTTCAATTTGGAAAAGTTAATTATGTTTCACATAGTAACAGATGGATATTAAAAATATAGGATTGGCCGGGCGCGGTGGCTCAAGCCTGTAATCCCAGCACTTTGGGAGGCCGAGGCGGGTGGATCACGAGGTCAAGAGATCGAGACCATCCTGGTCAACATTGTGAAACCCCGTCTCTACTAAAAATACAAAAAATTAGCTGGGCATGGTGGTGCGTGCCTGTAATCCCAGCTACTCAGGAGGCTGAGGCAGGAGAATTGCCTGAACCCAGGAGGCGGAGGTTGCGGTGAGCCGAGATCGCGCCATTGCACTCCAGCCTGGGTAACATGAGTGAAACTCCGTCTCAAAAAAATAAATAAATAAATAAATAAATAAATAAATAAATAAATAAAAATTAAAAAAAAATAAAAAATATATAGGATTTAAGGCTGGGCACTGTGACTTACTCCTATAACCTCAGCACTTTGGAAGGGTGAGGCAGGAGGATCACTTGAGGTCAGGAGCTGGAGACCAGCTTGGGCAACATAGCAAGACCCCATCGCTACAAATACAAATAAAAAATTAGCTAGCCTTGGTAGTGCATGCCAGTAGTTCCAGCTACTTGGAAGTCTGAAGTGGGAGGGTTGACCTCGAGACCAGGAACTTGAAGTTCCATAAAACAATATCTCAAATAGGCAATTTATTTCAAGTGCCTTCAACTGTTCTACAACTCTGCATCCACTGTCCTTTTAATATGTCCCAATTTGAATACAACCTTTTAAAAGTATGATATGCAGAGCTAAAAAGAATTATATGATGTAAATTCAAATTAAACTGGGGCTATCTCTTTTTTTTTTTGAAACTAAATTTCAATTATACAAGATTAAATAACATGAGTTTTTTTCTTTGAAAACTTACTGTTAAAAAATATTAAATACATGTTGGAGGGCTGAGTTTGACTCCTCCCAATCCTCTCCTAGTGTAGATGTTTTTAGTGTAAGATCCTAGTACTTACTCCTTTTGAATTTCACTTTGGATTCAGCCTGACTATTCCAGCCTTTTAAAATATTTTAAATATGACCTCATGTCATATACAAATGTGAAAAAATGCTTTCAGTATTTTCATAGCAATAAATATTGAGCAGAATAAAGATACAAATAGTACCCTTCGGCTTTCTAGTATAGACCTGTCCTCCAAGTGGGTATCAACCCATACATTGATACATGTGGTTTGGTCAATTATTTCTCTACTGCCTTTGCCCCCCATGTATTTCATAATTTTGTTCATTAAAACTTCATGAGAAACCTATTAATATTTAGGCACTAAAGTCCCTCCCGATTTTCCTGACTGACTAGCCTAGCAAATCTCCTCTTTAGCTTGACAATCAACAGTTTGCAAAATATTAACATTATTTTTGAAAGTTAAGATATTTTTCTATTTATAGTCTAAAGTACTCAGAGCATTATTTTCAAATGCCACAAAAGATCAAAGGCAATGTTTCACTTTTACATTTGTATGTCCCTTGATCACAAATCTGGACAGGGAATTATGCAGATGTTAACATCAGCTTGGTGCACAATAGCTGTATTTTCACTACTCTAGGGTTTCTGTTTTCTTTTAATAATTTCCTCTGTCAGAAACAAGTTATATTTGTATTAAGGGAGATTAATGAGCCAAAACAAAACAAAAAAACCCTCAGAATTAGAAAAAAAACTAAAACAGAAGTTAAGAAATTCTAATTTCTTTCTTACTATTACAAATTTTCCCCAAACAGTGAGTAGGACTATTCTTTCCCTGGTTTTTGTCTTAATGTGAACATACACTTTTGAAGTGAGGATGATGAGTTTCCTATTCTCTCAAAGAATACATTCAAGAGAAAGAGAAAATAATCTTCCTATTTTTTAACAGACTTCAGTTTAAAATTTCACTTCATTACGACTCTTAAATTTATTGTATATGAAGAATAAAGAAAAGTGAAGTATGTGGTAAGAGAAAATCAATTTTATGGCTAGCCACAATCTGCTAACATATAACTATATGCATTTGGGACAATAATTAGCAGTTAATAAAATGTGTTTTTTCTGGCAAATAAAGGGTCTCAAGGCACACTTTTTCTGCCTATTTTATGAGAATGAGACTCAAGTGATCCTGATGGTATGCTTAGAATGGATTAGAATAACAACACCAAAAGTAATAAAATTAGTGTTATTTATAACCATTGTATACAAAATTAGGTAGAAGACATATACAGTATTAACTGCCATTAATTTCTATAAAATTTATATTTTGATAAGTAACCTTTTACCTCCTATTACTCATATAAATATTAATATGAAAAGGTAACAAAAAAGTATTGAATTAAATATAATTGGATAAATTCTAGTTGAATTCTGCAAGAAAACCAAACTTTATTTTGATGTGATTGGTTCTGGTACTTTTGGATATTATGTTAAAGACATCAAGCAGAATTCCTCAATACCTGTCTAAATGTATAAATAAATCCTATGATCTACATTAAAGCACTTGGTAGGTCATAAAGTGATACAGTGATTGATCCAAGTATAGGTTTCTATCATTTCAGAGACTATAATACACTAATAGTGAAACAAGACTGTAACAGACAAGTAGCATGGAGTATGTATAGACAAATTAGAAAAGCACAAGTACTTAAGCCTCCGTACAAAGTCATGGCAACCTCAAGGATCAGCAAATAAAAACAAATTTACAGAGTGTATCAGCCAGGGTTCCCCAGAGGAACAGAACCAACAGGAAACAGGAAAGGGGTAGGACGAAAGATGAAGGAAAGTGGGGCAGGGGGGAATTGACTGATTTTAAGGAACAGGCAGGCTTGTGGGGGCTAGCAAGTACAAAATCCTTAGGGCAAACAGGCAAACTGGAAACACAGGCAGAATTTCTAAGTCACAGTGTTGAGGAAGAATTTCTTCCTCTTCAGGAAACTATAGTGTCTCCTCTTAAGACCTTCAACTAATCAAACGACGCCAACTTACAACATTGAGGGTAATCTCTTTTATGTAAAGTCAACTGATTACAAATGTTAATCACAACTACAAAATGCCATTAAAACAACAAGCATATGAAAAAAAAAAGCTCAACATCACTCATCATTAGAGAAATGCAAATAAAATCCACAATGAGATACCATCTCATGCCAGTCAGAACGGCTATAATTAAAAAGTCAAAAAATAACAGATGCTGATGAGGTTGCAGACAAAATGGAACACTCATACACTGCTAGTGGGAATGTAAATTAGTTCAGCCACTATGGAAAGTAGTGTCGCAATTTCTCAAAGAACTTAAAGGAAGATTATTCAATCTACCATTGGGTATATACCCAAAGGAGTATAAATTGTTCTATCATAAAGGCGCATCAACATGTATGTTCATTGCAACACTATACACAAATATAAAAGACATGGAATCAACCTAAATGACCATCAATGACAGACTAGATAAATCAAATGTGGTATATACACACCATGGAATACTATGCGGCCATAAAAAAGAAAGAGATCACATCTTTTCTTGCAACACGGATGGAGCCAGAGGTCATTTTCCTAAGCAATCTAACCAGGGACTGAAAATCAAATACCATATGCCCTTACTTACAAGTAAGAGCTAAACACAGGGAACACATGGACAAAAAGAAGGGAACAACAGATACCAGGGCCTACTTGAGGGTGGAGGGTGGGAGGAGGGATAGGATCTAAAAACTATCTACTGGATACTATGCTCATTACTTGGGTGACAAAATAATCTATATAGCAAGCCCCCATGACAGACAACTTACCTATATAACAAACCTACACATGTATCCCTGAATCTAAAAGTTTAAGAAAATAGTTTTTTAATGTTGGTAAAAGCTTAGTGAATGATCCTATTATTATATTGCTTGTGATTTATAAATTGGTATACATAGAATTTTCACAGCATATGCTAAAATGTCTTAAAATGTTAAGAATAACATGAACAATAAGATGAAGCAGAAGAAAAAAGGCTCTTGCATATAATAATTTCACTTCTAGAAATCTATGCTGAGAAAAAATTGCAAAAAAGGAAAATAACACATGGATACGATTATTCATAGCAAAAGTCTGTACACTGAAAAAATGTAAGAATAACCTAAGCTTCTGACAAGAGGAAGCCACCAGTGAAAAGTTATTTAAGAACTTATTGCCAGGTGTAGTGGCTCATGCCTGTAATTCCAGCAATTTGGGAGACCAGGGTGGGTGGATTGCCTGAGGTCAAGACTTCGAGACCAGGCTGGCCAATGTGGTGAAACCCCGTCTCTACTAAAAATGCAAAAAAGTTGGCTGGGCATGATGGCACAAACCTGTAATTCAGGCTACTGAGGAGGCTGAGGCAGGGAACTGCTTGAAACAGGGAGATGGAGGTTGCAGTTTGCCACTGCACTCCAGCCTCGGCGACAGAGCAATACTCCATTTCTAAATAAATAAATAAATAAATAAATAACTCAAAACACATTTGTGCATTCAAAATTGTTTTAATAACTTTAAATGTCAGATATTCAAAATAAAAAAATGTAATAAAAATATCACTGCCCTCAGTGAGTTTTCAGGCTACTGAAACAAAACAAAAACAAAAGCATAAAATGCACACCTGTACACTGTTAAGCAAAAACAGAAAGATGTCATATAATCTATAATTACAAGTATGGGACACGGAACAAATAGGTGGGAAATACAATAACATAAACAACTCTTAAGCGGTGAGACTATGGGTTTGCTATTCTCCTTCCTTTACCTGTCATTTTCCATAGGTCATGTAAACGTTGAGGTAAACAAACCTTTTTGAGGGTAAACATTGAGTCTTATGTGCTGTCAATCAGCTAGCACTCAGTAGTGTCTGATACATACAGATGGCATATAAGTATTTACCTAATGATTATTAGACTTTTAAAATAGGAAAGCTAACAAAAATATTTTAAATTAAAGAAATCTTCACATTTTTAATTTCTACATTTCTATTTCATTTAGAGTTAGGTGAACATCAAAGTCCATCTAATAACAGTGCTAAAAAGTATCCGTTTAATCTAAACCTGTCTAGAAGAGTTTCAAGCAATAGAAAAATTTCATCTAGAACTGTGAACATATCAAATTTTCTACATAACAGATTGCATAAGAAGGTACAAACAATTTCAAGCAGATTTTAAAACATAGATGATAATTTATGGGGAAAATTAGTTTCATTATTTGAAATGAGTCCAACAGTCATTGTAATCACTTGTCAATTTACACATCACATTAAAATTTTTCAATAACTTATTAACAATTTGCACCTTTGTAGTTTATTATACTAGAGGGGGGGAAAAGCACCAAGAGTAATCTAATGTTACTGAATGTAAGATCATGTTCTAGAATGAAACCTAAAGACCTGCTTGGTAAAGACAGTGATATGCAGTAAAAGGTCTAACAAATGCCCAGGGTATTTGTCTCTGACATTAAAAAAAAAAAATGGCCCACTGAGCCAGGCATGGTGGCTCATCTCAGCACTTTGGGAGGCCGAGGTGGGCAGAGCACGAGGTCAGGAGGATCGAGACCATCCTGGCTAACACAGTGAAACCCCATCTCTCCTAAAAATACACAAAATTAGGCATGGTGGTGTGCACCTGTAGTCTCAGCTACTTAGGAGGCTGAGGCAGGAGAATCACTTGAACCTGGGAGGCAGAGGTTGCAGGGAGCTGAGATTGCACCACTGCACACCATCCGGGGTGACAAGGCGAGTGAAAAAAAAAAAAAAAAAAAAAAATATATATATATATATATATATATATATATATATATATATATGTAAATATATATTTATATCCCACTGGAGTTTACAAGGTCTAATTCTGAAGAAAAAATAATGCTGCCAGCATTTAGGTAACTGTAAACTAAACCTGTAATTTAGTTGGATGGCAAAGCTGAAGTAGAATGCCAAAAAGAATGATCAAAGAAACAGCATTTTGCAGCATTTTGTTCTGTTTAAGTCCCTGCAATGCTAGGAATACTATATAGTTAACAGGAACATAATATTTGAAATCATAAATAAGAGCTCTACTGTTCACCAGCTGTGTGATTGTGTGCAAGAGATATAATCTCTCCAAGCTACAGTTTTGTCACCTATAAATGGAAGAAATAAGCCTGTCTCAGGAGATAACTGTAGAAATAGAGTGACCTGACAGTAAAGCAATTCATACAATATAATCAGTAGTAGGCAGTTAAGGTTTCTAATAGTTTTTAAGGAGAATTTTAAAAATTCAAACTAGATGGTGGGTTGTTTCTTATGTACATGTTTTATATTATGATGGGGAAAGTATTATCTCATTTAATTGATAATCTGTTTCTAATTCAAATGATTTATTTATTTAGATTACATGCCATTTAAATTTGATGAATGTTTTCTAGGCATCTGGTAAAATGAAGCTTCATTATTATGCATTCTTTTTATTTGTAAATTACTATGTTCAAATATTCTATAATTATATTTCAAAATTTCAAAAATTATATTCAGTGGAACACTGTTCCATAAATAATAGTTATGAATAATGCTGAGAAAATGATTTTCTTTACAATAGGACAGCCTATACTCTGTACATACAACCTCCGAACATTTTTCTCCCTCTTCCTTCAAAACCCTTATTAATAGTGAATTATAAAATTACTTTCTATTTTTTCTAACATCATCTGTCACAGACACATTGGTATGTTTTATTATCTCCAACTGAGTTTTTATTAAATTCTTGCATTTGTGATTTTTTTTTTTTTGCTTTAAGTTTTGAAGTTAGATCTGGAATCAAATCCAAATTTTGTTACCTATTGGTTATTGGTTATGTGATATGGGTTAACTTCCTAAATTTTACTGAATCATTGATTGTTACTTCTACTATCTTACAATGGTTTTTTAAAGAAATTTTTAGGCCAGACATGGTGACTCACACCTTTCATCCCAGGGCTTTGGGAGGCCAAAGCGAGAGTATCACTTGAGCCCAGGAGTTTGAGATCAGCCTGGAAAGCACAGTGGGATCCCATAGCTATAAAAAACACTAAAAAAATTAGCCAGGGGTGGTGGCATGCACCTGTAGTCCCAGCTACTCAGAAGGCTTAAGTGTTAGAATAGCTAGAGCCAAGCAGGTTAAGGCTACGGTGAGCAATGAACACAGATGCACTCCAGCCTGGGAAACAGAGTGAGATCGTATCTCAAAGAAACAAAAAATAGGTAATATTTTAAAAACAGCACATGAAAGAGACCAACTATATTACTTGGCACATAGTAAATGCTAAATTGATGATACTAATTATTTTGATTTATAAGTAAATGTCTCCAGGTGGTTATCCTCTATTACTGATTGACCAATATCACTAAAAGTAGACTTACGAAACGTCTTTCAATAAATTTTGTCCAATATTCTACTTAGACAAAGTAGACATTTTGCTAATACTGCTACATCTGCTTACTTTTTAAGGAAACTGGATTGACAAAAAAAATTATTTACTGGTTTATATTTTTCATGTGTCATTTTTTTATGACTCTCATAAGTAGTTAATGATTGAATTTTGTTTTTAAATCCAATCTGATCTATTTTTTTTTGTGCTGTAAAGAAAGACAGACCACTTATATTTACTGTCATGATAGTTTTACTTCTTGGCCTGACTCTAATGTTGTTGCTACACAGATGTGGTAGAAAAAAGTGAGATTAAATGGTCTCGTGAAGATTTCTATAGCACTCTGTGCTTACCTTTTTCTTACTAATTACTCTTATTTTAATTGCTTAGTGCTAGAGTTTGGCTTTCCACACCAGGCTGCAGGCTTTTAGTGACACAGACTTTTTCACAGTTATATCCCTAGGATCCACTCCAGGATTTGGTATAAACCATATGCAAAATTGTTTGTCAGTCTTGTAAAATATCTAACAAAGAGTGGATGGATAGATGTATAAAATAATGTATATAAGCATTTTCACAAATAACTAGAACATGATTACTCTTCATTAAACAAAATTAATGGTCTTTTTTTTTTTTTTTGAGACAGAGTCTTGCCCTGTCACCAGGCTGGAGTGCAGTGGCGCAATCTCAGCTCACAGCAACCTCCGCCTCTCGGGTCCAAGCAATTCTCCTGCCTCAGCCTGCCTGAGTAGCTGGGACTACAGGCGTGCGCCACCACGCAGAATAAAGGCCAACAAGGTTTCATCATGTTGGCCAGGATGGTTTCAATCTCTTGACCTCATGATCTGCCTCCTTCGGCCTCCCAAAGTGCTGGGATTACAGGCGTGAGCCACCGAATGGCCTTATTTTTACTTTTAACTGTTGGAGTTTGTTTGACTTGCCTTTATCTTCTGTAATTATTTATTTTGAGACAGAGTCTTGCTCTGTCACCAGCCTGGAGTGCACTGGCATGAGTTCAGCTCACTGCAACCTCCACCTCCCAAGTTCAAGCAATTCTCCTGCCTCAGCCTTCTGAGTTATCTGGGACTACAGGTGTGCACCACCACACCCAGCTAATTTTTGCATTTTTAGTAGAGATGGGACTTCACCATGTTAGACAGAATGGTCTTGATCCTGACCTCATGATTCACCTGATTTGGTCTCTCAAAGTGCTGGTATTACAGGTATGAGCTACCTTCTGGCCTATCTTCTATAATTATTTTAAAGGTAGATATCTACTTTAAATTCCATAATAGCCAGAATAAAGCTCTCAACAAACATTTTGAATGTCATGCTTTTCTCAATGTGGCTGCATATAAAAATAACCAAAATTTTTATTTTAATTTGTAGAAGAAGAAAATAAGACCTTTTGGCCCTAACCTTTCTTTCATTCTAAGAATTCAACAGTTTAATCTAATTTTGAAAAATCAAATTTTAAAAACTTTGAAACCTATTTTATGGTATTAATCTGCCATTAATACAGTAATAATTTCAATAGCTACTATTCAGCTTTTGCTACAGAACAGCACTATGCTTTGGGATTATATCCCAATTAAGGCACATTATATCTCATTAAAGGAAAAGCATTTTGAACAGATGTTCTTTTAAGAGATGAGGAAATTTAGGCAAAGATCAATAGCTAATAAGTTGTACAACTTGAATTTTACCTTACTCTCCTTCAGACAACTATATAATATTACCTTAGAATAACTAAAGCAGTTTTTTGTGTCAGTTTAATGATGTTTTATTTTTTATTTGTATCTAGCTTTAGCAACTGTTTTCAGTTTTTACCACAAATTACATGTTTGGTAAATTTTTCATAAGTTTCAGTAAGCTATTAGAATGTCTTAAGACAGACAATGCCAAGAGTTGCTGAGAATGCAAAGGAATTTGAACACACATACATTGCTTGGGAGAATGCAAAATGGTATAGCCACATTGGAAAATAGTCTGATACTTTGTCAAGTTAAACATGCACTAACCTAATAATCCACCAACCCTACTCCTAAGTATTTAACCCAGAAAAAGGAAAACTTATAGGTATTCCAAAAGCTGCACATATATGTTTTATTGCAGATTTAATCATAATTGCCAAGAATTGAAAACAACCTGAATTTCCTTCAATTGTTAAATGGATAAAATGTAACATATTTACCACACAAAGGAGACCACTCAGCAATAAATGTACAACACAGGTGCACTGGAAATGTATTATACTAAATAACAGAAGCCAGTCTCAAAAGGCAACATGGTTAATGTACAGCATTGGGACTATAGTTAATAATCCAGTATTACATGCTTGTAACTTGCTAAGAGAGTAGATCTTAAATGTTTTCACCACACATATACAAAAGTATCATTGTGAAGTGATGGATATGTTATTAGTAATTAGTTTGATTGTGGTAATCATTTCACAATGTGTGTGTGTGTGTGTGTGTGTGTGTATCAATCAAAGGATCATATGTACACCTTAAATATATACAATTTTAATTGATCAATTATACCTCAATAAAGCTGGGGAAAAATAAAAAGATGAAAGAAAAATACTAAAACAAAAAGGGTAAAATATTATTTGATTCCATTTATATTCTACTACTGAAAAATAAAAATCATTGAGACCTAAAACAGATCATTGCCAAATATCAGGGATGGGGAGTAAGACTGGCTACAAAGAGCATGAGGGAATATTTTAGGGTAATAGAATTGTTTTATATTCTGATTATGGTAGTAGCTGCATGATCGTGTTTGTCAAAACTTACAGAACTGCATTTTCAAAAGGATGTTACTGCATACAAATTATAGCTTTTTAAATAAAAAAAATTAATAAAAACCTCACAAAAAGATAAGTAAAAAATTAAAAATTAAAAAATAAAACCCAATAACCACACATTTTGAAAGTAAAGAACAGTGTAAAAGCAAATATCCTAAATTTCAGGCCCAACATCTAGAAGTTGATACAGGTTCCTACTGCCATTATTCAAGGAACTGAACATCACAAACACAGCAAACGCTAGGAAAGAGGAAGAGTGGTAGAGAAGCTCAAGAGATCCAGATATATACACAGAAAAGGATGAAACCAGAGGCCATCCAAGCAATATAACGAAATGCAAAGGTCAAGGCCAACAGGAAGAGGTCAATTCATATATTTATATCTATAATCATATAGACATAATATTCATCTACATAATACTATATATATATATATATATATATAAGTATGTGTATGTATAAATATTGCTATAGTTGTCTGTGCCTAAGTACTGACAAGATACTCTTCAGTCAGACTCTTCTGAGCTCTGTTTTCAACTAGGCCTTGACCCTGATTCCTATTTTCCCTAAAATCTGTAACTCACTTTCAGCAAGAATCTAACTTAGTTGGTCCGGACAAAATTCCCCCTTCTTGATATCTGATCACATTCTTCATCCCCATCCTTGCCATTTGATCATCCTAGATTGCTTTCCTGTTAGGTCAGTTTAGCAACAATTCCCACTATCCTTGATGTATCATTTTAGAAATTTTCTATCCACCCACCCTCCCACTCCCACCTCTTCTTGCCTATACATACCCTCTTGTTCTTACTGTATTCAGGGCTGAGCCTAATTTATTTATTCTATTACAGTAGTCTTCAATAAAGCCTTCCATATCATTTTTAAAAGTGTCAAAATAATTTTTTTTCTTTAACAGTACACACCATACAATATCGATACCCTTTGATATACACAGGAAACTTTTGGGTAAGACAGAATTGGTTTAAGAAAAGTACAATTCCAGAAACTGTCTCTGCCTATTTAATATGAATGCTAAGCTAGTGCAACAACAATGATAACAGTTGTGAGGATATAACACTTACTGTCAAAAATAATGCTGTAAAAACACAAAAGTTAATCAGAAGCTTATTAGATATAAAGACATTTAGGGCCCATTTTTTCCTGTGTGAGATTTTTGGAAACTTCAAGCAGAAACTGGGTGGGGAATGCTGTCTAGGTGCTAACTCCTCATCTAAATATAACAGAAAGTGCTAAGAGCCATTTCTGCATCATAAATTATCTCGTGACTAGATTTCCAAGAAGAAAGAAAGAAAAAAAAAAAAGAACATTGTTCAGTATTGATTATTCAGGAAAAAGCCTGACAATTATATTTGAATAGCTTTGGTATTGAATGATATCAAGAACAAAGCCAGACTTAATGTGCAAAATACACTGAAACTCCAGAAAATAATGTCAACATTGTCTTTTTTCCACTTTATTCTTGTGTTTTAAAATCATGTCTCCTCTATTAACTATAACCCCTATATATGTTAGCAAGAATATTTTCAGGTGGGGAGGCAAATTTTGACTCAAAATATTTTTTTCTGTACTGAAGAGTAAATTATATTAGTTAAATTTTTAAAAGGCTACAGGCAAATTAATATTACAAAAAAATTTTCCATGTTTTATAACTATCTTTTTCATGGATATATCTTCAGTGACAATAAGACTTCCTTTTAAGTACTCATTTTAAAATCTACTTTACAAAGGAATAACATTTTAACATGGTTCTTAAACTTTATCTATAGAGATGAGCCTTAAAGGAAAGTAAAAAAAATAAAAAATAGATCAAAATAACTTGAACACTTTAGCCGATAATATTACCAAAATGTTAATTATATTTAAAACTCTAGAGGTATCTCCACAAGTGTTTTCTATGTTATCTGACCAGTAAGAAAAAATATTTTCCCAAAAAAAGAAAGATTTTAATTTTCAGTATGAAAGTGTTAATGCATTAAACAAGAGGAACAGGTTTTTCAATTGTTTCTAAGGCATTCACATATGGAGTATCTCATTTATGTGGGATTTGACAATATGCCATTTGCTTTATTTCTACTTTATTGCCCCAAGTTCTTTGCTCTATGTTTCTTTTCGCTATGTTTAAGGTGCCAAGACCACAATATTTTTCTGTTCTTCCCAAGCAGAATGAGAGTAGGTGTCTTGTAACAATCTATCATTATCAACTTTCCTCTAAATGAACACAGGGAATATTTTAAAATATTCCTGTGATCTGGAGATGTAATGACTGATACCCAAATGAAAAGCCAAGTGTGATCAAATGCCTGTGCCATACAGAAAAGAATCATGTGACACACAGGAGACCAGGCAGAAAGCACCCATTCCTTAATC
Source organism: Cebus imitator (assembly GCF_001604975.1). Classification (NCBI taxonomy): domain Eukaryota; kingdom Metazoa; phylum Chordata; class Mammalia; order Primates; family Cebidae; genus Cebus; species Cebus imitator. The sequence continues at coordinate 544,350 of NW_016107911.1, read as the reverse complement.
TTAATTAAACCCAGATACAATGTATTCAGGTTCAAAAATAAGATTTTAAAATTAAAACAGTTCCTTAAACGCTAGGGTACTTTTTGAGCATTTCAATTATATGTTTGAATATTTTCATACATTAATATTTAAATCTAAATCTATATCTACTTTCAAACTAAAAGCAACTTTCACCTTCTTCCTTCCCCTATGCACAGACAAAATAAGAATTTTTTTTACTTGGTTGGCATCCAAACTGACTTACTGCCTGTGCTCATTTACTATTACAATATTTCTCAACTTTTTAAACTTTGTGACACATTTCTAGAGGCATATACTTCTGTCATAAATTTTGGGCTGTAAAAAATATATATCTAACAGCACAAAATTGTTAGGAAGACAAAGACAAATGAGTCTTGATGTATTAAAGGAAGCTGCCATCAACATATAAACCTCCAAATTTCAGTAACTTAACACATAAGTTTCTTTCTTGGAAATCTTCCTGAATGAGGGGATTCCCTCCAAGTGCTAAATCACAGACACAATTTCCTTTCACTTGCAGTTCTGCCACTGACAAAGATCTTCTTGTGTTATCTAACAGGCAAAAAGGAAAAAGACTGTAGAAGAAGGACAGGTACCATCTTCATCAGAAAGTGAAACATATTACTTGCACTCACAAATCATTGGTAAAAACTAAGCGACTTGAATCTCGTCTACTGTACAGGGAAATCATAAGTTAAACTATTGAATTTGAAAAGTTTTATTTCATATCAATTGTTTTATTTGCTAGATATTTCATGGAAGCATAAAGGTAAAAGCATGCTTTTATGAACTGCATTCACCCAACAGAAGCAATGGAAAAGGTTCCCTGCAGGAGCAGCAACTTGCCAGTAACAATGCTACACTAAGAAAGAGGAAGAACAAATTTAAATGGGCAGTTTGTTATCACTGTCACACCTCAATATGAGGTATACAAAATAAATTCAAAAATAAATATCACCTGAGTAAAATTATAGTACATCAAGAATAAGTAAAAGTATTAAAAACAACCAAAGAGAAAAAATAAATTACCAACAAAACATCAAAAATATTCAGAAAAAAATAAATATTAGTAAAGTTTACACGTTACAATTAATAAAGAATATAATTTAGGAAAGAAATTAAACACATGAGGAGGGAGAAAAGGCAAGAAGCAACTGGGAATGTTCAAAATAGGGGGCAAAAATCCAGTAAGAACTGTGGGAAAAGAATAGTTTTCTTCTACTTCAACTAGTCTTAATTGGAAAGAACCCCTGTACCAAAACAAAAAGTTTAATAAGAGAAAAACAGAAGTTTATTAACATGTATATTTCATATATACATGGGAGATGCCCAGGGAATGAGCAATTCTCAAAGAGGCAGTTTTGAATTCTAGCGTATATAGTATTTTTAACAAAGAAGAGTCAATTTTTGGAGAAATGAAAAGAGAATGGAAGGGGACTTTTTTGAGTCTCTAGAGGCAGCAATTTGTGAGACAAATAACTGGCAGATAAAAGCTAGTTAGTAAGGCCTATTACTATAGATTCCACTGGTACCATCTCCAGGCCAATAATGATGCAAAGCTATCTTCACTGGCTAACCTTGATTCTTTCTGGTGGAATGGTAAGTGAAAGATAAGGAAGAGATGATGGAAAGATATCCTGCCTATCCAAATTTATGTCCTACTTTTAGGCAGAAAGTTTTCCTGTATCTGCTTATTTCCTTAACTGTATTTCCTTAACTGCCTTCAACTCAACAGTTCTTCATATTTTGGGGTAACATGCTCTGGTTTCCCACAAGATTAAATATAAATAACAATAATACTATTTGGGGAATTTAAGAATAACAAATAACTAAATACAGTCATGCATCACTTAATGATAAGGACATATTCTGAGAAATGTGATGTTAGGCAATTTCATCATTGTGTGAACATCTTAGAGTGTACTTATACAAACCTAGATGATGTAGCCTACTATACACCTAGGCTGTATGGTATAATCTATTGCTCCTAGGCTACAAACATGTACGGCATGTTACCATACTAATTATACTGGGCAACTGTAATACAATAGTAACTATTTGTGCATCTAAACATATCTGACATGTTTGTTTGTCCCTACCAAAACTCATGTTGACATGTGATCTCCAATGTGGTGGTGTTGGGAGGTAGGGCCTACTGGGAGGTGTCTGGGTTATGGGAGCGGATCCCTCATGAATGGCATTGTGCTGCTCTTGAGGTAGTAATTTCTTTCTCTCATGAGACTTAATTAGTTCTCAAGGGAATGGATTAGTTTTTGTGAAAGTGGATTGGTTGTTATGAAGCCAGGATGCTCCTGGGGTTCTTCCTTTTGCATGTGTCTGCTTCCTCTTTGAATTTTTCTTATTGGGATGCAGCACAAAAGTCCTTGCCAGAAGCCAAGACGATACCTTTGAACTTCTGAGTCTGCAGAATCATGAGTTAAATAACCTTCTTTATAAATTGCCAAGTCTCCAGTGTTTTTTATAGCAACACAAAATACTTAAGAAAATACCTAAACATAGAAAGGTACAGTAAAGATATGATATAAAAAATAAAAAAAGTATATCTGTATAGGCACTTACCATGAATGGAGTCTGCAGGAGTTGCTCTGAATGAGTAGAATTTGCTCTGACTGAGTCAGTGAGTGGTGAGTGAATGTGAAGGCTTAGGGCATTACTGTATACTACCATAGACTTCATAAAAACTGTACATTTAAGCTACAATAAATTTACTTAAAATTTTTTTCCTTCTTTAATAAGTTAACCTTAGCTTACTACAACTTTTTGCTTTAAAAACCTTTACATTTTTTTAACTTTTTGACTATTTTGTAATGACATTTAGCTTAAAATAAAACACCTTATACAGCTATATAAAATATTTTCTTCCTTTATATGCTTATTCTACAAGCATTTATCTATTTTTAAACTTTATTTTCATGTTACTTTTTAAACTTTTGTATGAAAAACTAAGACATTAACACACATATTAGCTTAGGTCTACACAGGACTCAGATCATCTATATTAATGTCTTCTACCTCCACATCTTGTCCCACTGGAAGGTGTTCAGAGATAATAACATACACGAAGCTATCATTTCCTATGACTCAATGTCAATGTCTTCCACCTCCACATCTTGTCCCACTGGAAGGTGTTCAGAGATAATAAAATACATGAAGCTGTCATTTCCTACGACTCAATATCAATGTCTTCCACCCCCACATCTTGTCCCATTGGAAGGTGTTCAGATATAATAACATACATGAAGCTGTCATTTCCTGCGACTCAATATCAAAGTCTTCCACCTCCACATCTTGTCCCACTGGAAGGTGTTCAGCGATAATAACATACATGAAGCTAACATCTCCTATGACCCAATGCCTTCTTCTAAAATACCTACTGAAGGACCTGCCTGAAGCTTTTTCCTGAGGTGTCACTCTTTTCAGAAGTATTCCACAGTGGTTTGCTTGGTTTCTTTATTCATTTTAGATTTTCATAAGTAAGACACTGGATTATGATATTTATGATAGCTGCAATGTCACTAGGTGATAGGAAATTTTCATGTCCATTATAATCTTATGAGACTGCCATCTTATATACAGCCCATTGTTGACCAAACATCATTCAGTGCATGACTATACTAAACAATTATGGGTACAGGAAGTAAAGAGTAAAAACATAGTAATTTCTGTATAAAGCTGGTGCTTTAGAGAAGGAAGAGAGTGAAATATGACAAATAAGTCAAGAGTTATGTCTATTTGTAACTTTTTCCTCTAAATATAGAAAATCTGGAGTATATATCTCATAATAAAATCATTTTTAAATCTTAATACTGTCTAGTTTCATTTTTGCTTGTTTAATTACAAATAGTACATTAAAATATGGGATACAGAAACTTCCAAAATCAAATAGGGAAGAAACTTTCTGTATTTCATAGGAAATAATATGTTTTAAAAACACAAAACTGCTAAATGCTAATAGTAAGAGCAGCAAAATTTTAAAACATACATTTTTTTTTCAAAAAGAAAACCTTAAATAATCTATAACAATGTATGAGTGAACTCTTTCTGGTATTTCAGAACAATAGACATCCTTTGTGTAAAAGTAACCACAAAGGAACTAAGAAATTTATCATCACAACTATACCTATTAGTTGTTATGCATTACTACACAGTAGGCACTGTCCCTCATTTAATTATTTAACTTCTCTTTAAAGCAATCACTAAAATAACAAAGACTTACAGATGATAAGTCAACAAAGGAGACATAAAATTATACCTTTAAAATACTCAATTCAAATGTAAGCGGAAAAACATGACTGGGGCGGGAGGAAAGAATTATGAACACAAGGAACAGACAGAAAACAAAGAATGAGGAGATACATTTAAAATGAAAAAATATCAATAATCACATTAAATGTAAAGGCTTTTAACAACACAATTAAAAGTTACTGATTGTTGGACAGAATAAAAAACAAGATGCAATAATATGCTTCCTACAAGAAAACCCATTTTAAACATAAAGAAACCAATATATTAAAAGTACAAGAATAGGGGATAATATATTATACTAACAATAAACAAAATAAAGGTGGAAAACTTATATTAATATCATGCAGAGATTACAAAGGAAACAACATTACCAGAGAAAGGGGTGAGCACTTCATAGTAATAAAGGAACAAATGTATAAAAAGATATAATAATCCTAAATGTGATATGTCAAAACTACTTGAGAAAAAAATTAGAACAGCAAGGAGAGCTAGTCATATCCAAAAGTATGGTCAGAGAACAGCAAGGAGAACTAGTCATATCCAAAAGTATGGTCAGAGATTTCAACACCTGACTCTTAATGACTGGCAGAACAAGTAGAGAGGAAATCAGTAACAACATACACAAAAACTGACAAGACACCAAAAAATTTGACCTAAATGATATTTGTAAAAAATTCCACCAACACCAGAATGTATAACCTTTTCAAGTAGACAAGGAATGCTTACCAAGACAGACTATATTCTAGGCCATAAAACAAACCTCAAAATGTATTCAAACCACATGAAGTATGTTGTGTATCAAAACTAGAATGAGATTGGAAAAAAAAAAAAAGAAGGGCCGGGCGCTGTGGCTCACGCCTATAATCCTAGCACTTCGGGAGGCTGAGGTGGGTGGATCACATGAGGTCAGAAGTTCAAGAAAAAAAAAAAGAAATATATCTGAAAAACAACAAATTATTCAGAAACTAAATAAAACTGTTCTAAATAACCTAGTGGTTAAAAAAAAATCAAAAGATAAATTTTAAATTATTTTTAATTGAAAATGAAAATATGACCTTTGAAAATATACAACACGATCTTTGAAAATATACTAAAGTAGTACTTAGGACATTTAGATCATTAAAGGTCTAAATTTTAGAAAAAAGTCTCAATCTAAGACCTAAGTCTCTACTCTAAGACAACAGAATAAATGCAAATTGAAAGCTAATTAAGCTAGATAAATTAAATAATAAAGGTTACAGTGACATAGAACCTTAAAAAATAAAAATCAATGAAATAAAAAGCAGATCTTGGAGAAGGTTAAAAAAAAGAATTCATAAATCTTTAACAAACTAATCAGAAAAAAAGAAAATATAGATGATAATTATCTAGATTAAGACAAGAGATATCATCAAAGTTTACAAATATTTTAAAAGTGTAAAAAGGGAATCTTCCTGACTCATTCCATAAAACCAGCATTACCCTAATATCAAAACCATACAAACACATCACAGGAAAAAAAAAAGCTATAGGTCAATGATCATAAACATTTTGTGAGATACCAAAAATCATTAACTAAATTGAATCCAGCAACATAGCAAAAGAATTATACGTAACAACAATGTGGCATTTATGCGAAGGTATGCATATCTGGTTCAACTTTTAAAAATCAATTAATGTAACCCATCATATCAACAAGTTAAAAAAAATAACATAATCATATTAATAAAACGGTCAAAGCATTTGATAAAATCCAACGCATATTCATTATTAAACACTCTCAGCAAACTAGTTATAGATGAGAACTTCCTCAACTTGATAAAGAATAACAACAAAAATTCTATAGTCAAGACCCTATTTAATGGTGAAAAACTAGAAGTTTTGCGAACAAAATCAGGAATAAGGCAAGTATTCTTCTTCTCACAACAGCTTTTCAACATTGCACTGGAAGTCCTAGGTAATGCCGTAACACAAAAAAAAGGAAATACAAAGTATATAGATTGAGAAGAAAGAAATAAAATTGTATTTTTTGTTGAAGATAACATGATTGCCTGTGTAGAAAATCCAAAAAAGTAGACAAAAAATTCCTGGAACTAACAAGTGATTACACCAAGGGTGTAGAATACAGGCTAATATACAAAAAAAGTAAATTACTTTCTTATATATCAGCAATGAACAAATGGAAGTTAAAATTAAAAACACATTAACATTTACTCTGTAGTAGCCCCCAAATGAAACATTTAGCTATAAATCTAACAAAATATGTACAAGATCTATATGAAGAAAACCACAAAACTCTGATGAAAGAAATTTTAAAAAGTACTAAAAATGAAGACATTCAAAGTTCAAAGATAAGAAAGCTCAATGTTGTTAAAGTTTCAGCAATATCTAGGTATATTTCTGGTTATCACAACTGAGAGTGTGTCATGGCATCGAGGAGGCAGACGTGAGGGATGCTGTTTAGTATCAGATAACACACAGGGGAATCCCCCACGACAACAACAAAAAAAATCATCCCGTAATGTCAATAACGCCAGTGCTGAGAAATACTCTATCAATGGAACAAAATTCAGAGTCCAGAAATCTGCATTTCATATGGTTACAAGACTTTCTCCAAAGGTATGAGGGTAATTCAACAAAAAAAGAATAGTCTTTTCTATAAATGGTATTGGAATAGACTAATATTCATATGACAGAGAGAAGAACTTTGACTTTCTTATCACACCATGGCTCTAAATTAATTCAAAAATTAATCATGATTAAGAATCACATACTTAATATAATACATAAAACTTCTTATCTTTTAGTATGAAAGAAAACCTTTGTGACAAATGGTTAAGCAAAGATTTCTTAAATACAACATTAAAAACACAATCTATAATAGAAAATATGATTGATACAGTTTGGCTCTGTGTCATCACCAAATCTCACCTTGAATTATTATAATCCCTATGTGTCAAGGGAGAGACCAGGTGTAGATAATTGAATCATGGGACAGTTTTGCCCATGCTGTTCTCCTGATAGTGAGTGAGTTCTCAACAGATCTGATGGTTTTAGAAGAGGCTTCCCCCTTCACTCAGCACTTTCTTTCCTGCTGCCCTGTGAAGTGGCAGTAATGATTTTAAGTTTCCTGAGGCTTCCTGACATGGTTTGGTTGTGTCCCCACCCAAATCTCATCTTGAATTATAGTTCCCACAATCCCCACATTTCATGGGAGGGACCTGATGGGAGGTAATTTAATCATGGAGGCAGTTTTCTTTGTGCTGTTCTTGTGATACTAAAAGTGAGTTCTCATGAGCTCTGATGGTTTTATAAGGGGCTTTTCCCACTTTTGCCTGGCACTTCTTGCTGGTGTTATGTGAAGGACATGTTTGTTTCCCTTTCTACCATGATCGTTAGTTTCCTGAAGCTCCCACAATCATGCTAAACTGTGAGACAATTAAACCTCTTTCCTTTATAAATTACCCTGTCTTGGGTATGTGTTTATTAGCAGCATGAAACAAACTAAAATTGTAAACTGATACCACTGCTGCTGAAAAGATACCCAAATATGTGGAAGTGACTTTGGAACTGGATAACAGGCAGAGGTTGGAACCATCTGAAGGTCTCAAAAGAAGATAGGAAAATGTGGAAATGTTTGGAATTTCCTAAAGTCTTGGAGGGTTCAGGAGACAGGAAGATGTAGGAAAGTTTGGAACTTCTGAGAGACTTACCTAAGGCTTTGACCAAAATGCTGACAGTGATATATGGACAATAAAGTACAGGCTAAGGTAGTCTCAGATGGAGATGAGGAACTTGTTGGAAACTGGAGCAAAGGTCATTCTTGCTATGCAAAGAGACTGGAGGCATTTTGCCCCTGCAATTGATGTTTGTGGAACTTTGAAGTTGAGAAAGATGATTTAGGGTATCTGGTGGAAGAAATTTCTAAGTAGCAAAGCATTCAAGTGAATTGAGTGCTGTTAAATGCATTCGGTTTTATATATTCACAAAGTTATGGTTTGGAATTAAAACTTATGTTTAAAAAGGAAGCAGGGCGTAAAAGTTGGGAAAATCTGTAGCCTGACAATTTGATTGAAAAAAAAAAAAAGCCATTTTCTGAGAAGAAATGCAAGCCTGGAAAGGTGGATCCAAGATGGCCGTTTAGGAACAGCTCAGGATTGCAGCTCCCAGTGAAAGCACAGAGGGTGAGTGGACGCCGTGTTTTTATTGCCCACAGACTAGGAAATTCCCGGGCAGAGGTGCTCCACGGTCGCCAGCGCGGCTGTTTCGGCCAGGGTGGCTGTGCCGGCCAGCGCCGCTGCTTTGCCCCGCGCGGCTGCTTTGTTGGCGCCCCGGAGCCG
>NW_016107911.1:473253-530334 GCF_001604975.1 Cebus imitator | reverse complement strand
TAGCAGGGGGAGAAATGCCAGATGTAGGTGATGGGGAGGAAGGCAGCAAATCACACTGCCATGTGTGTTCCTATGCAACAATTTTGCATGTTCTTCACATGTACCCCAAAACCTAAAATACAATAAAATAAATAAATGGGAAAAAAAAAAAAGAAATGCAAGCCTGCAGCAGAAATTTGCCTAACAAGAAGCCAAATGTTAATTGCCAAGACAATGAGGAAAATATCTCCAGAGCATGTCAGAGATCTTCACACCAGACTTTTCCTTCAGAGACCTGGAGACCTAGTGGTAAAAATGGTTTCCTGGGCCAGGCCCAGGGCGCCCCCTGCTCTATGCAGCCTCAGGACATGGTGCCCTATATCCCAGCTGCTTCAGTTCCAGCCATGACTAAAAGGAGCCAATGTCCAGCTCATGCTATTGCTTCAGAGGGTGCAAGCCCCAAGCTGTGGCAGCTTACACAAGGTATTGAGCATGCAGGTGCAAAGAAATCAATAATTGAGGTTTGGGAACTTCTATCTAGATTTCAGAGGATGTACAGAAATTCCTGGATATCCAGGCAGAAGTTTGCTTCAGGAGAAGCCCTTATAGAGGACCTCTGTTAGGGCAGTAAGGAAGAAAACTGTGGGTTCAGAGACCCCTATACAAGAGTCTCTGCTGGGGTGCCTAGAACTGTGAGAAGAGGGCTACTATCATCCAGACCCGAAAATGGTAGATCCACCAACAGTTTATACTGTGTGCCTGGAAAAGTCGCAGGCACTTAATGCCTGCCCATGAAAGCAGCCAGGGCCTGTACCCTGCAGAGCCACAGAAGTGGAGCTTCCCAAGGCCATTAGAGCCCACCTCTTGCATCAGTGTGAGCTGGATGTAACACATGGAATCAAAGATTATTCTGGAATGTTAAGATTTAATGACTTCTGCATTGCATTTTTGGGCTTGCATGGGGCCTGTAGCCCATTTGCTTTTGCCAATTTCTCCAATTTGGAATGTCTATCCAATGCCTGTACCTCCACTGTATCTAGGAAGTAACTAACTTGCTTTTGATTTTACAGGCTCATAGGCAGAAGGGACTTGCTTTGTCTCAGATGAGGCTTTGGACTCAGATTTTTGAGTTAATGCTGGAATGAGTTATGACTTTCCAGGACTGTTAGAAGGGCATGACTATGTTTTGAAATGTGAAGACATGAGATTTGGGGGCCATCAGAGTGAAATGATACAGTTTGGCAGTGTCTCCATCAAAATCTCATCTTGAATTTTGGTTCCCATAATCCCCACATGTGGCAGGAGGGACACAGTGGGAGGAAATTTAATAATGGGGGCGGTTACCCTCATGCTATTCTCAAGATAGTGAGTTCTCACAAGATTTGATGGTTTTAATGGGGCTTTTCCCCCTTTTGCTTCGCACTTCTCCTTGCTGCTGTCATGTAAAGAAGGACGTGTTTGCTTCCCCTTGTGCCACTATTGTAAGTTTCCTGAGGCGTCCCCAGCCATGTTGAACTGTGTGTCAATTAAGGCTCTTTCATTTATAAATTATCCAGACTCAGGTATGTCACTATTAGCAGCAAGAAAACAGGCTAATAAACCTCCCCAGCCATAAAGAACTGTAAGTCAATTAAGTATCTTTTCTTTATAAATTACCCAGTCTTGGGTATTTCTTCATAGCATTGTCAGAGCAGACTAATATAATGATAAATTTGAATTAAAAATTAAAATGTTTTATTTGTCTAATGATACCATCCAAAAAGTAAAAAGACAGAAACTAAGAAAATATTTGCAATGCACACATCTGACAAAGAACTTGTATCTGAAATTTATGAAAAACTTACGAATAAATATTTACAAAGGCAGACAACGTAATAAAATGAGCAAGAAGATTTGACTATATACTTTACAAAGAAAAGGTACAAATAAGAAGCACATGGAAGGATGTTAACCATCAACAATCATTCAAATAAGTGCAATGAGATGAGATACTACACCCCATTCCCCAAAACTGGCTAAAGTGAAAAAGATGGACAACACCAATCACTGGGAGAGCAGATCAAAGAGACCTCTCATACAATGGTCATGAGAATGTCAAATACAATAATACTTTGTAAAAAAGTTTGGCAGTTGGTTTTAAAGTTAAACATATAATTACCATATGATCTAGCAATTCCACACCTACATATTTACAAAACAAACAAACAAAAAATATATATATATCCCCACACAGCTTTTATGCAAACATTTAATGCACCCCCAAATTTAAGCAATCTAAATATTTATTAAGTAAATGAACAAAATGCTATATTTCCATACAATAGAGTACTACTTAGCAATCAAAGTATATAAATTATTAATACATGTGACTATATGGACAAATCTCAAAAAAAATCTAGACACACAAGAAGCACCTAGACACACAAGAATACATATCATATAATTCATTCTATATGAAATAATAAAAAACAACTGGAACAAATCAGTAGAGAGGCCATAGATTAGTGGGTTGTCTGGAACCAGAATTTATAGCAGGAGGGTAACTGTAAAGGATGAGAGAACTTCTTGTGTTGACAGAAATGTTCTGTATATTGATTGTGATGACTGATACCTGAGTGTATACATTTCTCTAGGATGAGTACGTTTAATTTTACATACAGCATACTCCAAAAATTTAATACATTTTGGGAATACAGAATGAATTCTCAGCCTAGCACTCATGGCATTTATATCCTGGAACTCAATTCAAAAATGTACTTGTAAATCTAAGAGAAGAAAGAGGAATATGTTTAAAATGTATGTTGGTTGCTATTGGTTATTTCTGACATAGCATCATAGGCAAAAGGCAGGCATGGTTTTCTTTTTTAATAAAAAGTTAAAGGCAACATAATAGAAATAGTGTATCTTATTTGTATTGGGAGTATTTCATATATATCTGTTAATAGCACGTAAGGAATTATAAATAGCATACTATACTTATCCTTTATAGAAATTTGGATTTTATAAGTAGTGATGGAAAGCAACTCAAATAAAATTCATAAATGCTATAAAGATATAAATAATATTTAGAATTATATTTATATCTATACACATGTATATCCCATTGCATACACACAGGCCCCCCAAAATATTTGCTTACCTAAGACAGGTTAATCTCCACCCATTGCTTCCTTCCTCTTAGGACTCCACTCCATCAATTTTTTTTCTTTTTAAATCTTTAACCTTTCTAGACTGGGGCTCTTGACCATAAATTTAAACGAGCTCTACTTCTAAGCCAAAATACAAGGAAAACCAACAAATAAAAATGTTTCCACTTGAGAGGTCCCTCTATCTACAGTGTTGTCTCTTATTTTTATCATCTAAACTCCTCAAAGACTTGTCATCTGTTTCTTTTCTTTCACCTCTCATTTATTTCTCATCCTATAATCTACCTTGTTCTTCCATCGCGCTGTTGAAACGACTCTTGTTAGTGATACTTTCTTGTTGCCATATGAAGTGGTCATTTATGAGTCCTTATCTTGTTTGTTCTGCAAACTTTGAAAATGTTAGCAACTCCCTCTTTTGCAAACTGCTCTGAATTTCCTAATGTCTTTCTTTCCAGTCAATTCCCTTCATGAGCTTTCTTTATCCCTTATGTGTTAAGGTCTCTCAAAGCTGAATTATTTTCTCATTCTATATATTCTCTGATATCCTACATAGCAATATTTTCAATGATCATCTATATACTTAGGACTATATACTTATATGACTTTCAGATTCATCTATTACCAGCTTTCTCATAAGTTCCCCACCCTGTATTCAAGTGTCTGACAGGGTCTGATCTTACACAGGCAGTATGAACTTAACATGCCCAAAACTAAAAATTTTCAACCTAACCATGCTTCATGTCTTAAGTTTACTATTTCAGTGAATTGCCAAAACCAATACTTTTGACTCCATGCAGAAAAATATATTCTAGTATATCAAAACATACTTATGTATATAAAATATATATGCATGTTTGTGGCACACACACACACTCCTTTATCAATAAGCATCCACTGCTACTCTTGTATTCCCAAAAAGTCGCTGGTTTCTCTTCCCTTAATATTACTCAAAACCATCAAAATCTCTCTATTCTTACCCATGCACTTTAGTTTGGGCTACAACATTCTCATTTGGGTAACGAAAATAGCTATTTAACCAGTTTACATGTTTCTAACATTCTCTCCCATCAATTCAATTTTTATACTTTATCCAGAGCAATATTTCTAAAATGAAAATCTGAACAAATGTCACTTCTGTAGATAATACCTTTTAATGGCACCAAATTTCCTTTAGGACAATGTGGCAGATAAGGTCCTTTATGAGCCTTCCTATGAAATATAATCATTTTTTATTAAATACTCTCATACAGCTTCCCCCTAACACTTATATTTTCTCAAATGAAAGACTTTTAATATGTGATTCCGTCTGCCTCTTTCATGCTAACCTCTCCGTTCTGACCTGAGATCCCTGACCTTTGAGAGAACTCATTAGTCCAATAAGTCTTCCTTCACCTAATACTATGGAACTATATGCCCTTGAATGTACTTTCCTATTATCATTTATTCCATTCTAACTTATCATACTATTTTGCAATTAAATCATCTGTTCAACTGCTTACTAGAACTATGTCTTACTCTCTCTCTCACTGTTACATTACTATAACCAAGCCGAGTGCCATGTCATACAAAAGAAGGGACTGTGATACACTAAGAAATACATTTGTCTTTCTAGCTGGTTCCTGGCACGGAGATCCTAAAACCTTGGGATTTTCAGGGTGATAAGAATGTCTGTAGTAGCTATAAGACCAGTGTGGGAACTGATCATCAGAAAATCCAAGGCATGAATAAAGTGTTGAAACTTTCAGCCTCATCCATCCAGCATCCAATGGCTTAATAAGTTACACCTATGTAATGAAACTCCTAAATGAAGGGGTTCAGAAAGTTTCCAGGTTGTTGAATACATAGAAGCGCTCGAAGAGTGGCCAGTGTCATGCTCAGAGACAGCATCAGTCCTTCCCTCCCCATAACTTGTCCTATGTTTTTCTTCCATCTGTCCATTCCTGAGTTGTATCCTTTATGATAAACAAAGAAACATAAGTAAAATGTTTCCCTGAGTTCTGTGAGCCATTCTAGCAAATTATCAAACTGGCAGTGGAGACCAGTTGTGGAAACTCATAATTCTGTAATCAAGTCAGAGCAAAACATGGGTACCCTGGGGACCCAACACTTGCAACTGGCACCTGAAGTGAGGTCAATCTTCTGAGACTGAGCTGTTAAACTTGTGAAGTCAAATATTAACTCTGATAAGTTATTTCAGAATTGAATTGAATGGTAGAACACTGGTGTGGTGTCCAGGCAGCTAGAGAACTGGTTGTTGATGCAGAAAACTCTCACACATCTGGTGTCAAAAGTGTTGTAAGTTGAAACAGTAATAAAGAGGAATAAAAGATTGGTCTAGTATTCATATATAACAGTAACCCCAAAGTAAATTTTGTAAAAGGTAAAGGTTCTTTGACAAGACAAAATTTGCAATACTAGTAACAAGCACTTCTTCTAAAGACTAGAAATTAGAAAACCTGAATCCTAGCCCTGTATAATTATAAAAATAATGCAGCCAATAAACTCCCAGAATATGCCAAACTCTAATCTAAGCACTATGCAAATCTGATGTCGTATAATATATATAACAGTACTATGAGGTAGGAATTACTTGTGTATCTCATCCATAGATGAAAAACAATGAGGCACAGAGAGATGAAGAGACTTGCCCTAATTAACATTCTTAAGTGACAAAGCCAGGGATCAATTCATACAGCCTGATTCCATAGTATGTGCTTCTAATTACTCTGCCTTAGTGTTAACTTAAATTTTTAATCTAAAAAGACAGAGAGAACAAGAAACAGAAAAGTCTGAACTAAATAATGTCTAAGGAACCATCCAGCTATTAGATTTGCACTTTTCTCAAAAATATTTTTGTTGTGAAACTGAACATACTAATTTCATTTCAAATGGCATCTTAAGATACATAATTTGAAAAACAAATGTGGAGTCACCATTTCTACATTTTACATGATTTTATTAATATATACTAATCAAATCTCCCTTTAATATTTGCTTTTTAAATAGCACTTCATCATACTGAACTGCTTATAATCCTATAAATGTCCTGCAGTAATCCTGAGTGTTCTTCACCAAGTATTTCCAATCAACAAACAAGGCATATCTTTCCATTTCCTTAGGTCATTTTAAATTTCTTTCAGCAACATTTTGTGATTTGTGGAATACAAGTTTTTCATCACCTTAAACTTATTCCTAGGTATTCTATTGTTTTAGATACTATTGTAAATGGAATTGTTTTCTTAACTTCCTTTCCCCTTCGTCATTTCTGGTGTGTAGAAACACAACTGATTTTCATGTGTTAAACTTTTAATCTGTAACTTGGCTAAATACTTTCAATAAATCTGTAATAGGCTACTTTGACAAGGCATTATAAGAAAAAGACAAGCTCAAAACTGAATTCATAGAGAAAAGACAATTCTCAAGCATCAAATCACAGGAAATAGAAAAGTACAGAAATCTGAAGGCTTGCATGCACAACCACTTCCCAACCGCAACTTAAGAAACAAACAACTGAGAAGGCCTTTCAGCAACAAATACCAACTACATTCAGCCTTGCAGCAAGTGGTAAACTAAGTGTTTTAGCCATACTCACTAATAAAATCTCAATAAAGTGCCTCCAAGCAGAGATAAAATAAAGCTATGATTGTTTCAGGCTATATGGTTTAGGGAAAAGAGACCACAAGATTTCTTCCACCCTGGTTTGATAAAATGAATATATCTCTGCAATTAAATAGAAGGACAGAGGGACAAATATGAGGTTCAAAGCATTTAAGCATATTAAACCTAGAAAGTAGTTCTCTAGTTTTACAAAGGCAGATTAGTTAAAAAATTTTTTGGGAAAAAAAAAAAAAGTAGTTCTCTAAAACAACTGTGGACATGGCCTTAATAGAGCTGACTACTATCAAAGACAAAATACCATGGGGAAAGGATTCCCTGTTTAATAAATGGTGTTGGGAAAACTGGCTAGCCATGTGCAGAAAGCAGAAACTGGACCCCTTCCTGACACGTTTGGACCCCTTCCTGACACCTTACACTAAAATTTACTCCAGATGGATTAAAGGCTTAAACACAAGACCTAACACCATAAAAACCCTAGAAGGAAATCTTGGCAAAACCATTCAGGACATAGGCATAGGTAAGGACTTCATGACCAAAACACCAAAAGCATTGGCAACAAAAGCCAAAATGGGACCTAATCAAACTCCATAGCTTCTGGACAGCAAAAGAAACAGTCATTAGAGTGAATTGGCAATCAACAGAATGGGAAAAAATTTTTGCAATCTACCCATCCGACAAAGGGCTACTATCCAGAATCTACAAAGAACTAAAACAGATTTACAAGAAAAAAACAAACAACCCCATCAAAAAGTAGACAAAATATATGAATAGGCACTTCTCAGAAGAAGACATTTATGCAGCCAACAAACATATGAAAAAATGCTCATCATCACCGGTCATTAGAGAAATGCAAATCAAAACTACATTGAGATACCATCTCACGCCAGTTAGAATGGTGATCATTAAAAAATCTGGAGACAACAGATGCTGGAGAGGATATGGAGAAATAGGAACACTTTTACACCGTTGGTGGGAGTGTAAATTAGTTCAGCCTTGTGGAAGACAGTGCGGTGATTCCTCAAGGACCTAGAAAGAGAAATTCCATTTGACGCAGAAATCCCATTACTAGCTATATATCCAAAGGATTATAAATCGTTCTACTATAAGGACACATGCACACGAATGTTCATTGCAGCACTGTTTACAATAGCAAAGACTTGGAACCAACCCAAATGCCCATCGATGATAGACTGGACAGGGAAAATGTGGCACATATACACCATGGAATACTATGTAGCCATAAAAAATGATGGGTTCGTGTCCTTTGTAGGAACACGGATGAACCTGGAAACCAGCATTCTCAGCAAACTGACATAAGAACAGAAAATCAAACACCACATTGAGTTCTCACTCATAGGCGGGTGTTGAACAATGAAAACACATGGGCATAGGGAGGGGAGCATCTCACACTGGGGTCTGTCAGAAGGAAATAGGGGAGGGACAGAGGTGGGTGGGGAGTCAGGGAGAGATAGCATGGGGAGAAATGACAGATATAGGTGATGCGGAGGAAGGCAGCAAATCATACTGTCATGTGTGTACCTATGCAACAATCTTGCATGTTCTTCACATGTACCCCAAAACCTAAAATGCAATTAAAGAAAAAAGACAAGACACCAAAGGAATCATTACCCTTAACTGTAACTATTTGCTACCTAAAATGACTCCTGGGATCCCCATTTTTTGTAAACAGGAAGCAGGTTCAGAAATGGTATGATCTTCAAAATCCATTTTAAATATAGCCAACAGATATTGAAAAATAAAAAACCTACAAGACCACAAGGAGCAATGGACTAGGAACCCTGTCAAAAAACTCTGAAAAGATAATCATGGTAAATGAAACGAGCAATCCCTACTCCCAGGCAGAGGCTCTTATTTAATCTATCCAGTGAGATTTTAAAATTGATACATACTAATGATAGCTGTGTGTCTCTGATTCTTCCTTTTTTCCTATTGAGAATGTTTACAGTAAATACCCTACCTTTGTCTCACCACTGTATACTAGGTATGTTGGGAATAAACAATTTAGATTTTAGTTCTACTTCTTCAGGTCAAAAGGGACCATGCCTGGACCTGGTAATGTAGAGACTGCAGCACATTATTCCCCTTCTATTACCCAGTGATCCTGGACTTTTGAACTTGAGGCCATGGCTAGATAGAATCTTCAGATTTTCTCCCAAGAGGACAAGATATGTTAATTTGCCTGTGAGACACAGACTTTCAATATTTGGTGAACAAAAGAGAAGAATGTGGTATATTTGTGCTATTCACTAAGCATTTCCTTTTGTCTTCCCTTCTAAGTTCACACATAGGCTCTCACTCTCTGGCCCCATCATGACTGGATGGGTCATGTAGATATAAATTGAAACTGAATGTGTCACTTCCAGGCCAGAGTATTTAATTACAGATACATATCTAGAAGGGCTCCCTTTCACTTTGAAATGGTATCAGGTAATGCTCCACTTTGGAATTACACTATCAGTAGAGTTCCCAGGGTGAGGACAACATAAAACAGGGCCCCAGGATAGACCTCAATGAATATATAGCATGAGCAAAATATAAATTTTTGCTATTTGAAGCCAGAGAGTTTAGGGCATAACCAAGCCTATCCTGGCTAATATATGGTTACGCTGCTTCTATCCATTCATAAAGTTTTGTATTTCATATCTTTGACAGTCTGGTATTTCACCACCTAAAACAGCATAATTGTTATTAAATTATCTGTGTACTTCTTCTTAGATGCTCTACATGAAGTCTATTTAATTTTTACCTACCAACTTTTATATCATTGAGAAGTATTACTAGGAAATTCTTACATATGTTATTTATGCTATGACACATCCATAAATACTCTTCAGTTGCTTTGTTTAATGTAAAGCAGTTAATCACTTAGGCCTTCTAAGATATTAAATCAAGAAAAGAAAAAAATTTGAACAGAAACATTCAAACAGAAGCCAATGACTGTAGAGAATGAAAGCTAACGTAAACATGCATAAGTGCTTTAAAAATTCAAATGTTATTTATAAATCTTATCCCACTAAAAATGATTTACTCACCACAATGCATTCACAGTTATCTCTATACTTCTGTTATTTGGAGAATATATTATAACTGAGAAATTAACATAAGAATAATCATTAATGTGGGGGAGACCCACATATTTCAGGCCTTTAGCCCTATTTTGAGTCTGCCATAAAATTCTCAATCTTTGAGTGTACATAAGCATATTTTTTCTCCAAAATACACCAAGGAAAGTAAATGGAACAGAACTGAATAAACAGTTATAGAGCTCTCAGGGGAGAGAGTCAGGAGAAAAGTATAAATATATAATGGATGTGGACTTTTATTACCTGAGCATTTAGCAACTCCTCACACTTGTGTGCTTGTTTCTCAATTGCAGAAACGTACTGTTTTTCAATAGCTTCTACTTGTTGCTTAACTGAAGACTGCAGTAGTGCCTGAAAACAAGCAAAAAAGTCATTTGGATCACAGACAAAACTTGGAATCTACTGTTGGCATGATAATTTTTTTGACAGTTGAATATAGTGTAATATGATATTCTTCTAAATTACAAAATATGTATTTGTTCATACCTAAGCACATTTATATATAACACTACTTTCAGCTTTTGCTTTTACATTTGCCTATTGCCAAGATAACAGTTTTTTGGCTCAGATCTTCCTTCCACACATATTCTCCTTAAAAAGGCCAAGTCATAGAAGATGATAGAGAGGGTGAGTAGTTCTGTGAAATATAAATTTGGTTCAGTGAAGACCACACAGGATGAAGAGTGTATGAAACCTAATAAAAAAAAAAAAAGAAAAGAAAAAAGGAAAACGAAAAAAAAAGCCAGACATATTTCACTGGCTGACAAAACTCCACATCCTCTCGGCACACTGTAATATCCCATGGGCCAAGCATGATCTTCAAGACCACAAGTCAAGTAAAAGCAGATGGAAATTCTGAGCAACTTCAAACATAAAAGAACTGCCCCCCAGGAAGTTCACGCCCCTAATGTGAAAAGGTACAAGCTGAAATATGTAAGTCAGAGTCTCAAGGCAGTACACATGAAAAATAATAAAACTTGGGAGACAGGGCATACTTAATTAAATACTATAAATGTTGGAAGTCAAGTCAGACAAATATAAAGATATTACCGCTGTTCCAAGGAAAACCAAATCAGCATTTGAAGATGTTCCACCTAGTCACTTCCTTATTGGAGATGCTTAGAATATTATTATATTTTTTCTTCCGCACTGTTGAGCTTTCTATGTTATATTAACAAGTTCTCAGTAATATCTTTCATGCTATTTATAAACCCTGAATCATTCTATAGGAACTCTACCAAATATCCTATTTATAAATGTCTGTTTAAATAATAAACTACTCATAATCAAAATACTAAGTTGAAACAGAAACGTCTTATAGAAAACAGACCATTGGCACATTCACCCAGAAAAAAAAAAAAAAAAACAGCCAAATCTCTTAATCTCTGTTATGAAAATAGATTTACTTGGTTGGAAACACCATGCATTAAGATGCTAGATAAATAGGAATGTATTTTTAAAAGCTGACACAAAAATATTTTTAAAACTTCTAAATAAGTCTCAAATTTTCAAGTAAAAAACTTTCTTGTGCAAATGTAAGAATGTCTGATGGTGCTACTACTCCTACAATTCAGTAGTCATCACTATGAAGCTATAAAATTATTAGCAAATTAGTCAAGAAAAATAAAGCTCTGAGTTTTACCAAAATATAAGGAAAATGCTTACTAGAACTGCTTTAGCCCTTGATTTACAGGGTCTTCCAAAGATTCCACAATGATTAATTTATGTAATGCACAAAAACTTAATCCTTTTAAAGTGTGAATAGATAAATCTAATTTACCTGTGGGGAAACATACTATTTGTAGGAATTTCAGAAAAGTTAAAAAATAGTACAGTTATAAAAAATTCCCTTGGAATAATCACAGTATCTTTTGTAAAGAGAAAAAAATGCTCTTCTTTTTGGAGACTTGGGATATTATACAATCATTTTGCTTAACAGAAAGAACTGTTTTCACTCCCTTATTTGCCATGGTTCCAAATAATCCCACAATTTAAATATTTAATATTTAAATACTCAATATTCAACTGCAATTTTTAATATATTATATCCTTTGGAGGACAAGTAAGTTAATAATATTCTCTCTATATAATTAAGAAACACAATATGAATAGGGTATTGTTCCTCTAGTGATAGATTTGTACAACATCTACTCATTCTCTTTGAAATGTCAAGGAGGCTAACGAGTAAAGTAAGAGCCAAAGATGTGATTAGGTAGCATAAAGAAAAGCTATGCAAAAGTAAATGGCCTCATATATTTCAAACATCTCATCTTAGCCCCTTTCAGTCATTTAAATCCATAGATCAACAAAAGGGACATAGAGGTAGGTATATAAGGATTTTTTTTTAAAGTCTTCCACATTGAGCTCAGTCTCAAGTTGAAGATAATCATTCCCTTGATAATCACACACTATAGGTATATCAGTGTGTGATTATCAAGGGTGACCTGTTAGACTCCCCACTATACACAAAGAACATTGAATAGATAAGAATAGCTGTTATTCTTAGATTCTGGATATTAGTCCTTTGTCAGATGTATAGATTGTGAAGATTTTCTCCCACTCTGTGGGTTGTCTGTTTACCCTGCTGACTGTTCCTTTTGCCCCAAAGCCTCCTTAGTTTAATTATGTCCCACCTATTTATCTTTGTTTTTATTGTATTTGCTTTCGGGTTCTTGGTCATGAAATCCTTGCCTAAGCCAATGCCTAGAAGGGTTTTTCCAATGTTATCTTCTATAATTTTTAGAGTTTTGGGTCTTAGATTTAAGTCCTTGAACCATCTTGAGTTGATATGTGTGTAAGGCGAGAGATGAGGATTCAGTTTCATTCTCCTACATGTGGCTTGCCAACTATCCCAGTACCATTTGTTGAATAGGGTGTCCTTTCCCCACTTTGTTTTTGCTTGCTTTCTTGAATTGTGGTATTTTGATGGAAATTGTGTTGAATTTGTAGATTGCTTTTTGCAGTATGGTCATTTTCACAATACTGATTCTACCCTTCCATGAGCATGTGATGTATATCCATTTGTGTTGTCTATGATTTCTTTCACCAGCGTTTTGTAGTTTTTCTTGTGGAGGTCTTTTGACTCCTTGGTTAGGTATACTCATGTATTTTTTTTTTTTTTTTTGCTGCTATTGTAAAAGGAGTTGAGTTCTTGATTTAATTCTCAGCTTGGTTGCTGTTGGAATATAGCAGAGCTACTGATTTGTATACATTAACTTTGTATCCTGAAACTTCGATGAATTAATTTACCAGTTCTAGGAGTTTTTTGGGGGAAGCTTTAGTGTTTACTAGCTATACAATCACATCAGCAGCAAACAGTGACAGTTTGACTTCCTGTTTACTGATTTGGATGCTCTTTATTTCTTTCTATTGTCTGATTCCTCTGACTAGGATTTAAATTAGCAAGAAAAACATAAACAATCCCATGAAAAAGTGGGCTAAGGACATGAATAGCCAATTCTCAAAAGAAGATACAAATGGCTAACAAACATTAAAAAAAAAAATGCTCAACATCACTAATGATCAGGGAAATGCAAATAAAAACCACAATGCAATACCATCTTACTCCTGCAAGAATGGCCATAATCAAAAAATTTTAAAAAATAGATGTTGGAAGGGATGTGGAGAAAACAAAACACTTTTATACTGTTGATGGGAATGTAAACTAGTACAACCACTGTGGAAAAACAGTGTGGAGATTCCTTAAAGAGCTAAAAATAAAAATACCATTTGATCCAGCAATCCCACTTCTGGGTATCTACCCAGAGGAAAAGAAATCATTATAGGAAAAAGATACTTGAACTCATATGTTTATAGCAGCAAAATTCACAATTGCAAAAATGAGGAACCAGCCCAAATGCCCATCAATCAACAAATGGATAAAAAAAAACTGTGGTATAAATACATGATGGAATAGTACTCAGCCATAGAAAAGGAATGAATTAATGGCATTCACAGCAACAAGATGGAACTGGAGACTATTATTCTAAGTAAAGTAAGTCAGGAATGGAAAACCAAACATCATATGTTCTCACGCACAAGTGGAAGCTAAGCTATAAAGATGCAAAGGCATACGAATGACACAATGGACTTTGGAAAATCAGGGGAAAAGAGTGGGAAGGGGGTGAGAGATAAAAGGCTACAAATTGGGTTCAGTGTATACTGCTCAGGTGATGGGTGCACCAAAATCTCACATATCACCACTAAGAACTTACTCATGTGACCAAATACAGCTAGTTTTCCCAAAAACCTATAAAAACAAAAAATTAAAAGCAAAACTAAAAATAGCTGGAGCATAGAAAGCTGAAATTAAGAGTGGAGCTAAATGATTAGGCAAGAAAGCAGGTGTCAGGTATTAAAAGAACTTGTATGACAACAAGGAGTTTAAGCATTGGTCCTACTGCTCAACAGTGTGATTACTAGTGCCACAGTCTATGCAAATGAGGTAATTTCCAAAACTGTCCACTGTGGATATACAATTACACATTGGTACTAGCCACTTGCCTTTATAACTTGCTCTATTATTATAAAACTGAGTATTCATCTTCCAGTGTAATATATCATAATACACAAAGACTCCTTTACATTTCTCACAGCATCTCATAATACAATCTTAACATTCCCTGATTTGTTCTTCTGTAACTGTCTCTACAGATACCCAAGACAAACAGGCCTTCCTTGAGCTAATACAACAATTAAAAAAAAAATGAAAGAATAATTTCATTTCCAACCTATTTTGAACTATTCTAAACATCCATAAAGCATTACGACTCTTGACAGTATATACAGATAGAAATACCAGATACACACCAACATATTCTATATTAAAAAGTATGCTATCAAGGGCAGGAAATGTTCTGTTGATTTTGAACATATTTACGTCTTGGCCAAAGTTGTGTCAGAGATTGGCAGTATTATCCAAGAATACTTCGCTAACCTTGAGGGAAACTATTACACTTTAAGAATAATTTTTTGGCAGGGTGTGACGGCTCACATCTGTAATCCTAGCACTCTGGGAAGCTGAGATGGGTGGATCACCTGAGGTCAGGTAGACCAGCCTGGTCAACATGGCAAAGCCCTGTCTCTACTAAAAATATAGAAATTATCCAGGCATGGTGGCAGGTGCCTGTAATCCCATCTTATCGGGAGGCTGAGGCAGGAGAATCGCATGAACCCAGGAAGTGGAGGTTGCAGTGAGCCGAGATCGTGCCATTGCACTCCAGTCTGTGAGATGAGAGTGACTCCACTTCAAAAAAAAAAAAAGAATTTTTAAAGTGTTAAAAATAATTGTAGATCTCTTTAGTACAGGAACTATAACTTCATGAACAGCTTCTTACAGACTACCTTGTACATAACCAGCCCATGTAATAGCTACTTGGTAGTGATGATCCCCATGTGAAAATTGATTATTAAGTAAATATATACTATCAACAGTACCAGTATTTATCGAAAAGATCGCTAAGCTTCAAATTACAACTACCAAGTCCAATCACCAATATTGTTACCAAGTTCATTCGGCCCTATTAGAGATCTCATTTATTTAAGTTCTTATCTAAGACAAGAAATATTCATTCTTTTTACTCCGTGGGGCTGAATTGTAAATAGTGTGAAGGACTGTAAATTCTGGGAAGAAAAAGTATGTTGTAAGCTCATAGTAAACAAAGCTATTAAGTCAAAAATCATGCCATACCACTCCAACAGTGAATAAATGTGAGAACAAGATGTATATTTATTTAGTAGAACTGAATGCATGTTAGAATTTGACTGGCGTAAGTATAGCCAGTGTAGACTACTGCAATCCATACTAGAGTCCACTTTCCTGACAAATCCACAGATTTACCCTCCCTTGAAAAAGCCCCATTGTTACATATCTGATTCTAGCCTCATCCAATTAAATGACCGTGCAGATTTGCAGAGCAGCTGTGTCTAAGGAACAAGAAGGTCTTCGACATATTACCATGTTTGCACTGATTATGTGACCATAAAGAAATCCTACACAGCTAATTTTAAGCAAAAATAATTAGATTATTTTGAAAGTCACAAAATATTTTATCTAACAACCTACTAGGTCATGCTTTACAAATGGAGGACAATATAAAGATATGGTGCAAGCAGGAAGCAAAATGTCTAACAATCGTAATCACGCAACTAAAATTTAAGACCTAGGAGAATATGAATCTGTGTTCACCTCACTGATATACCCAGTGCACCTACAAGAGTGCCTGACACATAGAAGATACGTGACAAATATGTTGAGTCACTAAATTAATTAATCATGATTTAGGCAAGCCTGATTATTTGTCTCTTCATAGAAAAATTATTAAAGCTTTTATGTTGATTATACTCATAATTACACACTTAGTTTAGCTTATTGACTATAGCAGTATATACAAAAAAAATCATAAAATATCATCTGAGATCAAGCACAATTTCACCTTTCTTGGAAAAATGTGAAATTGTTATTTAAACACCTATTTTTTCCCTTCTAAAAAATATTTCTATTATTTCTTGTCTTTTCTCATTTTTAACTAAAAATCAAATGAGCAAAACTGAAAGGTAGTTGCCAAATGAATAAGCTAAAGCTGTGAAGAGATATTTTTGTTTCTTTTCTGCTGCAAGTCCTCTTTTTCAGCAAAATATTACTTCAAGTTTTGTAAGGATATTAAATTGTTAGCCTGTCTTATAATACCCTTAAAATTGCAAATAAATTATGTTTGTTATTCAAAAAGAGAGCCTACTGAGTGAGGTACATTTGTAAAAATGATAAATCTCAGTCATTTTACAGAATCATTCATCTATTTTTCCTTCATAAACTTTACATACCTGTCTTACAAATGAAGACAGAAACTGTGGTTAATAAATGTGCCAAAATCACATGAAAAGACGCAGTGGAGCAAAAAAATTGAGTTCTACTCATTTGGATGCATTTGTCTTAGCTATTCTAGCCCAGTAAGCAGATTTCTCTTTTTGTAGACTAAGAAGCTATTTCATTTCAATCAGTCACTCAATTATTCATTCATTCTTAATTTAGTCAATATTTTCCTAGACATTGTCATAGGTATTGGAAAAATACCAAAGGCATTCAAATGCTATTAAAATTTTCTCAATTAATGGGCAATGTAGAATAATGAAAACACATAGCATTGATTTTTGTGGGCTACACATATGCAAGGAAGTTAGAAACTGACAATACACCATGCGTGAACTATTTTGTATATGGTCTAGAATTAAAGACAATGCATTTCTTCTCCATGGTAGTGTAAGAGTTAATCCTAGTAAGTACTACATGAGTCTCTTTTTTTACATGTTCTTACAAGCAGTATTGTAAATAAACTTACTATCAGTAGTAATTATATACTAACTGCAAGTACATCTATGAAGTAATAATTACTTGAACTTCATCTGGACACTTTATTAATATACATTTCTTCTACAATACTTACATTCTACATTTTATCATGAATAGGCTGGTAAAAAAAAAAAAAAAAAAAACACTACCAAAATGAAGAAATAGTGTCCAAATGATGGCAACTGACTAGATTTGGCTCTGAATGCTGCTCTTGGTTATCAACTTGTCTTAATCCCCAATGACTCTTGACTTAATTAAATGTATCTTTAGCCAATTTGAAGGTCTAAAACTTCAATCTATAGCTTTGTTTGCTTATAATTCAGAAGAATAAACTGATAGCTTGATTTAACTCATGCATACACACACATAGACACATATCCATGTACTTCAAAAGAGCTTCAGATCAGTGAGCCAATAATCTCTGAGGTACATATGTGGTTGTATTAAAGAAGAAATATTAGGCAACTCTGAAACAGTATTAGGACATTTCAAAAAATTCTGTTGGAATATAAAAAATAAAGTGAGTAAAATCTATGATCAAGAGGTGATCTAAAAGTTCAATGTAAAATTCTCTGTAATTCTCTGGAAGTGTAATTCTCTGGTACAAACACTTCAATTTAGATTTAAGAATCTGATTTACTCAAATCTGGATCCAAATTCAAGTCTGGGGTCATGGTCTCCTGCGACCCAGCTTGGCAGAAGTTAGGCAACATTCAGATTCTGTGAAGTCAACCTTTGGGAAAAATGAAGGTACATGTTTCTCAAGAGTAAATTATAGTTGTCTGAAAAGTGACAGTGATGGAAACTATTACCTAAAATTTTGGAAAAACTGAATCAAGAAACAAAAGAGTTCTCTATTCTTTTTTCCTTAATTTAAAAAAGGAAGAGAAGTAGCATGGTCAAGTTGAGGCTGCTGAAAAGTTGTCCTGTTATAGATCTCAAGCATTTGGAATTGCAATGAATCTCAGATTTTTCTGTGTATTTGAATTACAGTGCAGTGGTAGTACACAATTTAAAAAGGAAAACGTTAAGTTACGGGTGTAGATCTAAACGTGAAAATTCAATACAGTCTAGCCATGCTATAAAGTGCCTTAGAGGCTGTGAAAGCCAAAGAAAATCTTCAGGACATAGGGAAACATTCCTGTTGGCCTTGTTGTTAAGGGAATCTAGTAACATAAGAATTGTTACCTCAAACACCACAAAAGTCTCCCAGTGAAAATTCCTCTTGTGCCATGGACAACACATTAAAATTAAGAAGTTTCTAAAATTAAGTATAGCACAGACTCTGCATGTCTGCCTTCCAAATACTTTAACCTTCTGAAAGGCTGCCATATGGATATCCCTCTCCCTCGGATGCCACATTATTCCTTGTGACTTGAATAAGAGTTACAGTTTCAGTCAAAAAAAAAAGGGGGGGGGGAGGAAGAATTCTGACTGAAATAATCATTCATACAATTAAGTACAGCACCTAGTTAATAATACAATAAATGCCTATGCATCTCATTTTCTAAAATACAAAATCACTGAACATGGGAAGAAATAAACTCATCTAGATGTCTAAAATATTTGTTTTAAATACACATTAATTAACTTTGCAAGGAGGTGGTATACTTTGCTGAAAAGAGCCTAGAATCAAGCCTTGAATGATGTAGTTTTTATTTACAGCTCCTCTTCTGTTTGTTTATATATGTTCCATCAAGGCATCATGTTTCTCAATGTATCAGATTCTTCATCTCATTTCATATATGAGGAGAATAAGAGTTTCTTATCTACCAATGATGAAGGCATTCTGTGAAATTATGGCAGTTAACTTATTTTTTTACATTAATGATGAAATCCTGTAGATTATTCTAATAGTCTGTTGATTGAGAATTAAATTACCTACTTTTGATGATATATGAAATTCATGTTATGTGGATTCAACTTGGGATCAACATTATTGATTTAATTATGAGGTTTATGATGATTAAATATTTTAAAAATTATAAATATCTTAAAATTAATATTTTCCTCCAAATTAATTCGGTTCCATTCATAAAATATACATCTCAAAGATTAGAGTCCTCATACTGAAAAGCCATCAACATCAAGAAAGAGATTAGAGGTATGACTTAAATCAATTTTATTAGAGAAAACATGTTAAGACTAAATTTTGAGTCAACCTAAATTTTGAGACTAAGAGAATAGTTTGTGAACTTAGATGACAAGTATAGATACTTCTATTAGTTCTTTCTCAGTTAAAAGTTAACATTAGTACGTTACAGATATCATTACATTAAGGGTGAATAAAAATATTTAAAATCCATTAGTCTGGGCACCAAAAAATTAGAAGAGATACCATCCCCAGAACAGATGCAGGGCCAGAGGTCCCCTGCAGTGCCAAGTTCTAGCTTGACTATGAGTTGAGAAGAAGCCTCAGAGGAAGAGACAAGGCCATCCAAGTGACTCAGGGGAATTATTACTACAGTAACTGGTATGGAAATACCTCACATTAATAAAATGGCATCTAGTAGTGCTTGCTGATTTAACAATAGCTCAGATTGGGTTGTTACAAAATTATGAAAAAAATTTGGCTACAGGACTATCCTCCTAAAAAAACAAAATATAGTAACCATTGAACTTGGTGATCTGAGTAAAATGGACTAAATCAGACTATGGATTATTTCTCAAATGGAATTCCTCTCTGCTTACTATAAGGCAACTTGACAGTCAACTTACTGAAAATCAGAAACAAGACAATTTTATCCATATTATCCCATCCCTGGAAAAGACAAAGCCTGGGGGAAAAGGGTAGACTGATGTCTAGATACCAACAGAAGCAAAATTAATTTTTATAATACATAGTTCTATATCTTTTGAATTTTGCCTTAAGTGCATATGTTACTATGAAAAAACATGATATGTGATAAGGCAAATTATTATATTTCCTAATAATTTATCCTTGGTATAAACATCAGTATTCTCATAAATCAAGTTTCCCAAAGTTGATTACCTAGAATGTAGGGATTAAAATCAAAACCTTCATTTTAATATTGGGTTGCAATCAGAAACAAAACAGACATGTTAAAATGCTCTTCTCCTAAAGATTCGTTATTACATCTCTGCTTTTCTTTTCAGTGTGCTTTAAAATTCAGAATAAATAATAAATTTAAGCATTCTCGATATCTTTTCAAACTGAAAAGAAATTTAAAAATCAAAAGTAGACTTTGATAGACCATCATCTTGACAAATAGTTTTTGTGTACATAGCCTCATTTGACTTAGAAAATTTAATAAGCATAATATCTAAATTTCATCAGTTTATCTCCCTTGCATGTACACAACTATAGTAAGTGACCTTTCACTAACTGAAATATTGGTATCTAATAAATAAAAATAAATCTGTAACACATGCATATATAAGTATTTTTCCTACAGTATAATTAGGTAGTATTTTTAGGCACTACCTAATATTGAAAATGCTTGAATTTAGATAAACCTTACTGATGATTCAGTTCATTAGAATAATGAAAGATTAAAAACCAATTAATTGATATATTATATTGATTAAAATTGTAAAAGAAATATACCCTTTACAAATGCTACTGTATAACCATTCCTCCAGAATTATTATTGACGACAGAAACCTGCTGAATAAGTTTAGAAGCAGATTTGAAAAAAAAACTTTCAACTTCAGAACAGTTCAAATCTCAATCAGGTCAAAATGAATAATTTCATTATGGACTTTGGAAGATACTGATGATATAGTAGCCTAAATTTTTTATGTGATAAATAAACAGAAATCTGTAATTAATAATACTTTGGTAGAATGGGACTGACATTAGATACAACATTCAAGTCTGAGCAACATTAGTCACAAGTATAAACCTGATGCAGTATAAAAAGGAAAAGTTCATTTCAGTAGGTGAAAAATTATTAAGAAGAAAAAGGCAGTTCTTACATGTCTTATAAAAGAACTAACTAAACTATACATCTTAAGGATTTTTATCTTTGGAATTATTTTCAAGGGTCTGCTATGCAGCAGAAATCTGAAATTTTTATCCTTAAAACAGAATGAAGTCTTCCTCTACATTCCCTTGACTGTCATCTAATGGTCCAGTCACAATACAAAGGCAAGCTTTAAATCTTTATTAGAACAAGTTTTCTGGCAAGGTGTCCAATGCCTTTTGATGTTGGCCTGGCTAAAAAAACCACAAGAATAGCCTTGCATGCAAAATTCTGGCTAAGCCCAGGAAACTCAGAGGCACACAAGAAGTATTCTCAACTACCAAATCTTTCTCAATTCTCCACTGAGGTTAAGTTTGGTGGGAGGCATAAGAAAGGACAAGCCAAGTCATTAGTTCCAAACCAATCACTAGTATCTCGCTAGCATGCTATTAGGCCAAACTCTGCTGGCAACAGCAAACATCTTTATTTGTCCAGGAAAAATCCGATCATATGATAAAATCTGGAATTTATGAGAATCCGTATTCAATTAAATAACTAAAAGTATAAATTTATTTTATACCTTTGGATTAACAAAATGGTGGAAATCAAATAAAGATATGCTGTCAGGCCCTCTCACATATCTTAATTTTTACTTTGTCTCTCTTTGAGCAAAAATTTTGCAATATCTATTCAAGAAAAACATATCAAAGGAAGAGAAAACAAAATTGTTTCTCTCTCCTTGGAAAAGAGCTTTATACAATACAAGTAACTCTACACCCTGGGAAAAAAATGGTCTCCTAAATGTAGTATGTTCTCCATTACAAAACAGCACAAATAATTCAAGAGTTCAAATAAAATACTAGCAAGTGTATGCTTTTGAAATATAAGAATACAGCAGTCATGTGACACTAAAACTGGCATGTGACTTATTTTACATTGCTAAAATTCAAAGCAATCCTTACCCAAAAGAATTTAGAGTATATCTGACCTTTTCAGAAAATGCACAGATGACTAAAACTCTCAACAAAATAAACATTGATTCATGTAGGAAATTAGTATATTAAGAATTTTCATTACACAATTATTTTAGAGCAACTTAAGTGTATGTAGCAATTTTGCATCATTTTTCCAAGTAGCAGAAATCTCAAGTGCCTAATAAGTTAAAACTTCAGTAGACTTGATTCAATTCCCTAATATTCAAATATAAGAGGAAGAGAAAAATATCAGAAAATTCTCCTCATAAAATGATCTAAGGCTTTAGAAAACAATCTACTCATTCCTTACTTTCTCATTAAGATAGTAAAGTATTTATAAGTACTATTCAAGTGACCAGCATTGACTGGTTTTTGGCATCTGGAACGTATTACACAGAATTAAAGATCACCAGTTTAGTCAAGCTTCAGAAACAAAGACTGCAAAAGCAAAAAGAGTTTGTGTGTCTGTATGTCTAGCTGTAGCGGTGATATCTTGAAATGTGTAGGTACTTATAAAGATAAGTTTTAAAATGTATTCTCCTTGTCCAAATGCATGCAAAATAAACACCAGAGGAAAACCCTAGAGTTTGAGAAGATGATATTAAAAAAATTAAAAATAAACCCTTCTGGTTTCAAAATGAATGTAATAATAATTTTCACATGACCAAAAAATAATACAGAGAATGTTTATTTTAAGCACCCACAGATGGGCCAAGAAACACAAATACACCTTTAAATCAGTACAGTTATACTTTATCTGGTATGTGCATAAAAACACATTTTCTTTTTTGCCTTTTTCAGGCTATTTTTCTACTTAGCAGTTTTGTTAATCTGTCAACTACATCAAAATTCAATAACGTTTCAACACTTTTCCTATCTGGTATAGTTTGTGAAATGTCTAAATCCCTTAAGTTAAAAAACAAGAACAGCAGGGAGTATAACATAAATCAAAAAATAAGCAAGGTAAGGCAGAATCAAGAAACTAACCTGTAAACATCACAACAGAATGAAATTTTAAAAACTTTTGTATATGAGGGTTTTTTTTTTTAACTGATCTATCTTTAAGGAAACACCATGTCAAAAAAAAAAAAAAGTAGGGGGAAGAGAGGAGGCAGCTGTCATTGCCTTGAAAGAGATTCTCTACACAGTAGCAAAACAAAAATTTGAACCTAAATATTGATATCTTATTTGCATCAGGTTGGAATTTTTAATGAACTGAGCTCAAAGTGAGGTAAAATAAAATCAACATGTTGAACTTAATTTCTTGAGTGCTTTCCACTATTATACCATGTTAGCAGGAATTCCAACTTTGAATTTTAACACACTGATGGAGTCAACTAAATACTTCCTTTGGAAAATTCTTCCCAAATGTTATTTAGGATGAAAATAATAGTCATTTTGAGAATGAGTTAGCATTTAAAACAATTTTACCTAAGCACTAACATCTACTTTATTAACTGAATACAGATGTATACAGAGAAACTTCTGAAAAGAAAAACCAGCAGCAAACACCTCTATGCAAAAAGATACTTTCTCTTTAAAAAGACAAGGCATCATATTCCTTAAGCTATAAAGTTACATCTATTTTAGCAAATATGCCTTTATTTTTCCATGTATGACTTTCTTTGATAGTCCCTCTGTGCTATTATAGCAATCCTTCACTATAAAGAATTTTTTTCTTACTGTGATCACTTATCCCACATCAAGGAAAACAAGGAGTACGTCTTTTTTTTGTTTTTTGTTTTTTAATATTGATGTAGGACAAAAGTTTTTGTTTCTTAGTTACAGCTAAAACTCACTTTTTTCTTAACTTTTAAAAACAGCAGTCCATTCTACACTCATTTTGTTTCTGTTAGGGTTTGTTTCTCTCATCTTTCTTATATGGAAAAATTTCTCAGGAATTTCAATGGGACACAGTATAAGGGCATACAATTATGCACACCCACCTACACAACCTTAAGGGAATCAGTATTAATTAGATGATAAAAATTAGAAAAATAACAGCTGAAAGAAAACAGGACAGATTGACTAACAAGTATAAAAAAAATAAGACAATAGTTAATAATTCCCACGGGGTAGCAGAATAATAGAAATTTTTTTTTTTGGGGGGGGGGACAGAGTTTCGCTCTTGTTACCCAGGCTAGAGTGCAATGGCGCGATCTCGGCTCACCACAACCTCCGCCTCCTGAGTTCAGGCAATTCTCCTGCCTCAGCCTCCCGAGTAGCTGGGATTACATGCACGCGCCACCATGCCCAGCTAATTTTTTGTATTTTTTCAGTAGAGACGGGGTTTCACCGTGTTGACCAGGATGGTCTCGATCTCTTGACCTCGTGATCCACCTGCCTCAGCCTCCCAAAGTGCTGGGATTACAGGCTTGAGCCACCGTGCCCGGCCTAGAATTTTTTTAAAAAAGAAAAACTTGACAAGTAACTACCCCCTACCTACATCTACAGATTCAAAATTTCCAGGAAAGAAAACTCCTTGTCATATGCATTTTTAAAAAGCAACACAAATAATTTATTATATACTGCAAAAGTTGAGAGCCAAAGGATTAAAGTAATCTCATCAATGACAACTGTTGAATGGACGTTTAAACAAAAAAGGATCATGCTAATACAATTCCTCATTATCTCAAAAATATGATACTCTCCATCATAGATAAGACAGTAATCTTTGATGGAAAAAACTACAGATGTTAGAACTCATGAAGTCGAAGCGAGTGCATATACTGGAGAATGACAAGTTCAAGACAAAAGCCCAATTAAACAAGTAAAGGAAAATTCTTATGTTTCTTGGGGTAAACATTCTTAGATGTGGCGTGTGCCTGTGTAAAGTCTTCTAAGATGTAGATTAACTTTACTGTTGTTAATTATCAGAATAAAAGATTTTTGAAATCATGACATAAGAGAAAAAAATAAAACTAAGTAAACATTATGGGAAAATTCAGCATATGAGGCACATTAGGTTAGTTCTATGTTTGTTTTCCTTTGTACTTTAACAAAATTTCACATGTCCTTTTCATCAATCTGTAGTCAACTATTTATTTTCTAAGTGAACAAAAGAATGCTTGATTTTAAATGAGCCGAAGACTGCAAAGAGATGGGCCACCATCTTTTACTCTGAAGTGGATATTTCTAAGACTGAAATAAGAATCTGTACGAAGACAACCAACTAATAATCGGCTATGAGATAATGAAAAAGTATTGCAATTGCTATGCCAAAAAAATCTGACATGTTACATACAGTAATGTTAATAACAGCTAATATTAAGGGATTAATTATTCACAATGCAAAATTCATTTTTCTCACTACAGCCCACAACACTCATAAATAGGTTCTATGGTTTATTCCATCACTTACTGAAAAAGAAACTAAAATAGTTTTTTAAAAAACTTCCCAAAGTCACAGTGTTGGTAAACAGCAGAAGTGGGGCTCTGATCCAGGTCTATCTGACTTCAAAAACTTATGCTCTTAATCAGCTCTACTAACAGAAATACTTAGCAGTCTCAAAGTATAAATTCTGGCAGGCATGTAACATTCCTTCAGGAAATCACAGAATAAAGCTCTATAAATTATTATACAAAATCACTAAAGAAAGAATAAGAATATCAGGCCTAATACAGTACATAGTAACATTAGATTTTAAATTTGTTTAAACATGGGATTGGGTTACAGATTTTCTATAGCCAGCTCCTGGAATAGATGATTTAGTTGTATGAACACAAAATTACATATTTGAAATAAGTAAATTCCTGCTGGATGAGGTCAGCTAATGTCTTAAATACAGGACTACTTCTACATGAATCAGAATTTTCAATTATTTTGAAAAGTTTAAGTCCTATCATAACATATTGTTATTTTTAAATCGGAAATTGCTGATCACATGACTTGGGAGCTTTAAAAAGTGCTATTTCATTTAAATCATGTTAAGTCCATAAGATAGGCTAACAAAAATGTGCTTTAGGATATTATTTTATCTGATTATCCATGAAGAAAATAAACGTGGCATTTGATGATTAAGATTTAGTATTTGTAGCAACAGTAACTTTTTAAATGATAAACCCCAACTATATTCTAAAATTCATGAAATGTGTAATCTCCAATTATTCATGCAAAAGAAAAATCCTACATTTTAAAAAAACAACTGGAAAAAAAATCAGCAGATTCATGGGTTGAGATGGTCCTATATGACAAGATGATATAAACAAACCCTCAACTTTTGTCAATATATTGAGAATAAGGAGAATGTCATGAGCCATTCATGATACCGAACTCAGGATAATCATTTTTGAAATAAAGAGTATTTGTAACAGAGTAACTACTATTTTTATTTGGATTATGAAACAAAATAAGAAAGAGGGGTGGAACTTCTGCAATGGCAATATGAGGAGCTGTGCGGGAAACTTCTACTCCAGAATGTCATCTGGGAAGCAGGGTATATTAGTTCATTATCACATTGCTAGAAGGAAAATACCCAAGACTGGATAATTTATCAAGAAAATAAGTTTAAGACTCATAGTTCCACATAGCTGGGAAGGCCTCAGGAAACATACAATCATTGCAGAAGGTAAAAGGGAAACAATGCACCTTCTTCATAGGGTGGTGGGCTGGAGAATTGCAAACAGAGGACGTGCCAGACACTTATAAAAGCATCAGATCTTGTGAGAACTCACTCACTAACACGAGGACAACATGGGGAAACTGCCACATGGTCCAATCACTTCCTACTGAGTCCCTCCCACGACATGTGGAATTATGGAAACTATAATTCAAGATGAGATTTGGGAGGGGACACAGTCAAACCATATCACAGGGCAAATTGGCAAATCAGTAATTCAAAGTCTCTGGAAATTGATCAAAGGCTTACAACAAACTGAGAGTCAATTATTCAACAAATGTATGGAAGCTTGTATTAATAGATTTCAGTTGTGAGAAGAATCAGTAAACCTTAAGAACTACTGATAAAGATCATAAAATCTGAAAAACAAAGGATAAATAATGAATAAAAATGAGTAGAGCCTAAAAATCATGTGAGACCCCCCTCATTAAGCAAACTAATACTATATACATAATGGAAGTAACACATTGGAAAAGAGAAGTAGGAGAAAAAATGTGAATGGCTGAAATCTTCCCTAAATTGATGAAAAACAATCTACTCATATGAGAGGCTCAATAACTTCCAAGTAGAATAAATAACACACACCCAGACACATCACAGCCAAAACACTAAAAGTGAAAAACAGACAATTTGAAAACAGGATAAAAATAACTCATTGTGCAAAAGAGAATCTGAAAAAGATGAATAGCTTACTTCTCATATATTGGATAGAACGCAATGAGATGACATATTCAAAGTGATAAAATCAACCAACAAAAAAAAATTGTCTACAATCTTATATTTAAAAAAAAATAGTAACTTTAAGAAATGCAAGTAGAAAAATACACAAAGTCATTGTTAAGAGATACAACTTACAATAAAAACTAAAGGACCTCAACAAACTAAGTAAAGAAGAGGCATTCCTCCAAGTAATAAAAGCCATACATGCTGAACCACAGCCAGCATCATACTGAAGTGGAAAAATTTTAATTTCCTCTAAGACTGAAACAAGACAAGGATGCCCATCTTCAACACCTCTAATCAACACAGTACTGGGAGTCCTAGCCAGAGCAATAAGACACGAGAAAGAAGGAAATAAAGGGCATCTAAATTGGAAAGTAGGAATTCAAGCTATCTCTGTTTGCAAATGACATAATTGCATACCTAGAAAACCCTAAAGACTCCTCCAAAAAACCCCTAGATTTGATAAATGAATTCAGTAAAGTCCCAGTTACAAAATCAATGTACACACATCAGTAGCACCAATGGCAGCCAAGGTGATAATGAAATAAACTCAATTCCATTTACAATAGCTGCAAAAAAATTTAAAATACCCAGGAATATATGTAACCAAGGACATGAAAGATCTCCACAAGGAGAACTACAACACACTGCTAAAAGAAAGCTTTAATAACAAAAATAAACAAAAATACATCCCGTAATTATGGACTGGAAGAATCAGGATCATTAAAATGACCACACTGCCCAAAGCAATCTATGGATATAATGGAACTAACATCAAAATACCAATATAATTGTTCAGAGAATAGAAAAAATAATCCTAAAATTCATATGGAACCAAAAAAGAGTCCATATAAGCAATTCTAGGAAAAAAAAAATCTGGAGGCATATTTGCCCAACTTCAAATTATACTACAAAGCTATAGTAACCAAAACGTTATTGGTGTAAAATTGGATATTTAGACCAATGTAATAAATTAGGGAACCCAGAAATAAAGCCAAATGCTTAGAGCCAACTGATCTTTGACAAAGATCAGTTTAGGAAAGGACACTCCATTCAGTAAATGGTGCTGGGAAAACTGGATATCCATATGTAGAAGAATAAAGCTGAATTTCTATTTCTCACCATACATAAAAATCAACTGAAGATGGGTTAAAGACTTAAATCTAAGACCTAAAAACATAAAATTTGAAGAATAAAATAAATACTATAGGAAGTTCTTCACACTAATGCAAGTAGCTCCAGACAATAATTTGATCTGTGTGAAAAAACAAAGCATGACAGTAAAGGTAGTGGTGCCACTTGATATCCAAAGGGATTGATTACAGGACCATCGAGGCTTAAAAGAGTGGCTCTTGCCACCTCACTATCTCTCTCTCCTGCTGTCTTGTGAGGAAGGTGCTTGCTTCTCTTTGCCTTCTGCCATGATTATGTTTTCTGAGGTCTCCCAGTAATGTGAACCTGTGAGTCAACTGCATCTCTTTTCTTTATAAATTACCCAATTTTGGGTAGCTCTTATAACAGTGTGAAAATTGACTAATGCAAAACATTGGTACCAGGAGTGTGGTGCTGCTATAAGGATACCTGAAAATGTGGAAAGAACCTGGGAAATGAATAACAAATGAAGTTTGGGACACTTTGGAGAGCTCAGAAGAAGACAGGAAGATGTGGGAAAGTTTGGAACTTTCTAGAGACTTGTAGAATGGTTTTGACCAAAATGCTGATGCTGATAGGAACAATTATGTCCAGGCTGAAGTGGTCTCAGAGGGAGATGAGGAACTTATTGGGATCTGGAGCAAAGGTCACTTGATTTCCTTTAACAAAGAGACTCACTGGCATTTTGCCCCTGCCCTAGAGATTTGTAGAATGCAGAACTTGAGAGAGATGATTTAGGCTATCAGGCAAAAGAAATTTCTAAACAGCAAAGCATTCAAGAAGTGGCCTGGCTTTTTCTGAAAGTGTATAGTCAGACATTCCAAAAGAGTTGGCCTCAAATTGTAACTTATATTTAAAAGGGAAGCAGAACATAACAGTTTGGAAAATTTGCAGAAGGACCACGCAATAGAAAACAAAAACAAAAATTAAAAAAAAAAAATTTCTGGGGACAAATTCAAGTTGGCACCAGCAATTTGCATAAGTAACAAGGAACTGAACATTTACAGCCAAAACCATGGGGAAAATGTCTTCAGGGAATTTTAATGATCTTCATGGAAGCCCTTCCTATCATAGACATAGAGGTCTAGTAGGGAAAAATGGTTTTGTGGGCTCGTCTCATGGCCCATTTTGCTGTATGCAGAATCCGGACATGGCACACTGTGTCCCAGCCACTCTACTCTAGCTGTAGCTAAAAGGTGCCAAGGTACAGCTTGATCCATTTCCTGAGAGGGTGTAAGCCACAAGCATTGGCAGCTTCAACATGGTGTTCGGCCTGCAAGTGCACAGAAAGAAAGGACTGAGGTTTGGGCTCCTTTGCCTAGATTTCAGAGGATGTTTGAAAATGCCTGGATGTCCAGACAGAAGTTTGCTGCAGAGGCGGAGATCTCATGGAGACCATCTATTAGGGAAGTGCAGAAGGAAAATATGGGGTTGGGTTCCCTACACAGAGTCTCCATTGGGACACTGCCTAGTGGAGCTGTGAAAGAGAACTACCATCTTCCAGACCCCAGAGTGGGAGATTTTCTGACAGCTAGCACTGTATGCCTGGAAAAGCTATGGGCACTCAATGCCAGCCTATGGAACTGCCACAGGACTGTACACTGCAGAGCCACAGGGGGAGAGCTGCCCAAGGCTTTGGCAGCTCAACTCCTGCATCAGCATGCCCTGGAGGTGAGATATGGAGTCAAAATAGATTATTTTGGAGCTTTAAGATTTAATGACTGCTCTGCTGGATTTCAGACTTGCATGGCGCCTGCAGCCACTTTGTTTTAGTTATTTCTACTACTTTGAATGGGAGTATTTACCAATGTCTGTACTCCCAATATATCTTGGAAGTAACTAACCGGCTTTTGATTTTACAGGCTCATAGGCAGAAGTGACATGTCTTGTCTCAGATGATACTTTAGAATTGGACTTTGGGTTAATACTGGAATAAGTTAAGAACTTGGGGGACTTTGGAAGTTATGACTATATTTTGAAATGTGAGAAGGACGTGAGATTTGGGAAGGCCAGGTACAGAATGATATGGTTTGGCTTTGTGTCCCCACCCAAATCTCATCTTGAATTGTTATTACCATGTGTCAGGGGAGGGACCTGGTGAGAGGTGACTGGATCATGGGGGCAGATTTCTAGTATGCTGTTCTCATGATACTGAGTTTTCATAAGATCTGATAGTTTCAAAGTGTGGCATTTCCAACTTTGGACTCTCTCACACACTAGTGCTCAGGCACACACTCTCTTTCTCTCTGCCACCCTCCCCTGCTATCTTATGAAGAAGGTGCTTGTGTCTCCTTCACCTTCTGCAATGATTGTAAGCCAGGTAGAACTGTGAGGTAATTAAACCTCTTTTCTTTATAAATTACCCAATCTTTAGTAGTTCTTTATAGCAGTATGAAAATAAACCAACATTAACATGTAACAAATAAAAACATATATGCAACTAACAAAAATATCCAAAAAATATATGAAGCAAAAACTGACAGAATTAAAAGTAACATAAACAATTCAATAATAATATTTAGAGATTTCACCACCTCACACTAAATAAAGGCTAGAAAAATTAGGCAGATTATCTGCAGCATAGAGAAAACCTAAGCAACACTACAAACCATCTATGCCTACAGATATCTAGAGTAGACTCCACCTAACCATAACAGAATATACATTCATCTCAAATTCACAGGATAGATCAGAAGCTAAGCCATAAAATAAACCTCAGTAACTGTAGTCACCAAAAATAAGTTATTCAATGACAAAGGAATTAAAGAGGAAATATGGGTTGGATACAAAATTTTGGGTTAAAAATTTTTTTTTCAGTACTTGCTCCATTTCCTTTGACCTCCATAGTTTCTGATGAAACAGCTATCATATTTCTGTTATTCTCCTACAGGTAAAATGCCATTTTTCTCTGGCTGCTTTTAAGATATTTCAATTTTTGGTTGAGGGAAGTTTATGTGTATATTAAGGTCTCCAGAGAAACAAATCCATGTATGCACAACTATATAAACTTACTCAAACTGGCTTATGTGGTTATGGAGGCTAGCAAGTTAAAACTCTGCAAAAAAGGCTGACAGGCTAGAGACTCAGAAAGGAACTAATGTTGCAACTTGGGTCCAAAGGCAGTCTATTGGCAGATCCTTTCTTGCTCAGGGAAGGTCAGTTTTTGTTCCGTTAAGGCCTTCCAATGATTGGATGTTGCCCACCTATATTAGGGAGGGAAATCTGCTATATCCAAAGTTCACAGATGTAAATGTTAATCTTACACAAATTTTTAAAAATCCTCACAAAAACATTAATGAAATTTGCCCAAATATCTCGAAACCATTGCCCAGTCAAAAGAACACATAAATTAACCATTATTATGGGTACTGACATGGATTTTTTTTGTGTCTTTATCATATTTGCAGTTCATTTGGCTTCTCAAATATGCAATATTGTATCTTTTGCCAAATTTGGAAAATTTTGAGTTTTTCTTTGAATGTTTTTAAGTACTGCCTTTTTCTCTGCTCCTTCCAGGACTTGGAAGACATGAATTTTAGGTCTTTCATCAGAATCCCACAAATTCCTAAACCCCTATTCATTTGTTTTCAGCCTGTTTTCTCTACACTGTTCAAATTGGGTGAATTCTACTTTTTTCAAATGTACTGATTCTTTCCTTACTTCCTCCATTCCACTATTGGGCCCACCTGAGTTTTCCATTTTGGTTATTACATTTCTACTTCTAAAATTGCCAGTTGGTTCTTCTTTACACAATCTACCGCTTTGCTGACACTGCTGATATTTTCTATTTTTACATTTGTTTCAAGAAAGTTCATAATCACTTACTAAAACATTTTTGTAATTAATGATTTAAAATCCTTGTCAGATACTTAAAATTCTTGTCAGATGATTCTAAAATTGGAATCAGCTCAGTTCAACATCTGTTGTCCTTTTCAGTTTTCATTCAAGACTAAATTTTCTTGGTTCTTGATATAAGTATTTTTAATTGAAGTCTGGACATTTAAAATCATGTCTCAGGAGACTTTTTCTGGGAGGACACCACTCCAGCAGAGAAAAAGGAAAACTTCCAGGTAGGGTGGAAGTTCAGGTACTCAACATAGCCTCTACTAGCACTCAGGGTACAGGGAACAAGGACCTCCTTGTTATTTCTGGACATGGCTGGGAGTTCAGCTTCCTACTAGGCCTCTGCTGATACCAATCTGGCTGGGAAGAGTAAGGGTGCCACATTACTGTTCCCCACATAGCATCCAGTGAAACCACAGAAGAGTGGCCTCATTACTACTAAGCAGTAATGCAGTCTTGACTCCCATTAGATATCCCTTGATGCCTCCCAACACAGAAAAGGAGGAACACCTCATCAACACCAAGTTAGCATAGAAGTCTAGCTTCCTACGTGGCCTATCCTGACACTTGTGGGAAGGGGACTTATTGCCCAGCCTGAATAAAAGTCCTACTTCCCTGCTCCACCTTCTTTAACACCACCCAGTGAGGAGACAGAAGAGTTCCTCATTTGTAACTTGGTAAGAGTGAAAATCTAAGTTCTCTCTCTAACCAGCCTTCATTGGCGGAGTTAGGGGTGAGGCTGCATTTCTTTTTTCCTATGGTGTTTGGTGGAAGGAGAATGACTATTATCTAACAGTTTTCTGTCTTGTTAGGTGGAGGCTTTTGGTTAGAGAGAGTAGGCTTTTCTTGAGGTTTGTTTTTAGTGAGCATTGCTATTTCTGGGTTACTCACTTTCTCTAGTACTTTGGTGGGACAAAAAGGTAAAAAGAAAATGCAGGGAACCCATTACCATGTAGTCTGCCTGTTTCTTATTTTTAGGAACTTATTTCAGGGACTATATTTTATATAAAATACCCAGGGTTATTTTTTAATCTGTACTAAGTAGGAAAAAATATCAAAAGGTATGTCTTCATATTTCTGGAAGCAGAAGTTTATACAAAGATAAGGTATCTTTCTATGAATTACAGTTTAGGCTTTTTTCATTTCTGTTTTACTTTTCTTGGTAGTTTCCACTTTCTTTTCTAAGACAATATTTTTTCAAACTTCTCAACAATATTTCAACTCAATTTGGACAGGAAAAAAGTGACTGATTGCATTTAGTCCAGGATAACTCTAAGGATGTAAAATCCCCAGGAGCCAGGGCTGGTGGTGAGATACTAGCAGATTTTTCTATTTCAGTTGCATATTTGATAAAACACCTATAGGAGGGGGAGAGGTAAAAGTGTGAAGTCCTGAAAATTGAAATGTCGAGGAATGCTATGATTTTAAGTTCCTGCCTTCCTGAATATCATATGTAGTTACAGAGTGTAGATGTGGAACATATATCCCAATGGAACAAGGATTTGAATATTTTGCTCACTGCTGTATTAACAATCCTTGGCATAAGTAATCAATATTTGTTGAAATAAATGAATAAATGCAAAGAGAATGTTCACGCTTTTGTTAGCAACAGCAACTAGAGATATTTTGGTTTCCTTTCTAAATACCTAATAATTAATAAATCATCTACCATATTTTCATATATTACAGTAAAATACAGCTTTAAAAATATTAATGAAAAATTACTTGTCTTATTATTGTGAATGTACGTAGATGTTTTTCTAAAAAGATTAGTATATGATGTTTTAAATACTTTTTTAGTTCTAGCTCCACAATATTTTCTTTGCTGCAAACATATTTATTGGTATAAATTTCAATACAGGCAACTAAGGAGGTTAAAATAATAAGTGAAAACTATTCTACAATTTATAAATGTAATTTTGAAGAAACTTGGTTAAGAGCTATTCATTTTATCTATTTGTCGAGTGTCATTATTTAGCACTCAAAGAGAAATGTAAAACTTTCCAATTTTATGGTTGCCTTGTAAAAATGGATTAGGAATTGAAACAAATTGCTTACAAAGTTATATTTAATTTTTTATTTCAGAGCTCAGTTAGTTTATAGTCAAAGGATATAAATACTTTTACATCAGTGAACATTTATTCCACACTGATTAATCATATGATTTGTTGAATTCCACATCTTGTACATTAATATTATAGTACTCAGAGGAGAAATATCAGATATATTGGTTGTTGTGAAATTTTGCAAGCAAGGTGTTCTAAAATATACTGAGAATCAGCTTTCATTAAATTCAGATAGAAAAAAATCATAATGTAAGTGT
Organism: Cebus imitator; assembly: GCF_001604975.1. Classification (NCBI taxonomy): domain Eukaryota; kingdom Metazoa; phylum Chordata; class Mammalia; order Primates; family Cebidae; genus Cebus; species Cebus imitator. Next base: position 495,579 of record NW_016107911.1, on the reverse strand, counting down.
TGATGGTTTGTGGCATATTACACAATAAGAAGAGGAATGATATTTTTCCTCATTCTAGATTCAGGCATGTGAAGTTCATGTAATAATTATTTTATCATATGCTTCCCTTTTTTTTAGATAGCAAGTAATCTGTGTTACTTTTCACTGTTGTAATGTTATTTTTATTGCTTTCCTTCCCCCAAATTTCTCATCCATGGTTATGGAATCTGCAAATATATTAGGCCAATTGTATTTTAATTCTTCCTACCCTCAGTGTTAGGGATAAAAGAAGATGTGAAACTCAATACTACAATAATATAGAAATTTTCCTCAACTCAGTAACTGTAAAACTGGTTTATATTAATAGAAAAAAAAATTTAATTGTAAAAGGGCCAAAAATCAATGCCATAAAAATCAGACTATTTTTTTTTAGAAAGAAAGAAAAAAAGAAACAGATAAAGAAAGAAAAAAAAAAGAATGAAAGAGAGAAAGAAAGAGGAAGGGAAAGAGGGAGAGAGAACAGGCATCTTGCTTTATTGCCCAGGCTAGAATGCAGTCTAAAAATGCAGTCTTTTATGCCAATAATTGTGCTTAACAATGGAGACAGGAAGGAATAAAGGAGTAAAATAACAAACAAGCAGCCAACCAATATTTCATTTAAACCTGTGAAATGCTATGCAATTACTGAGGAGTGATTTACCTCCAATTACGTAGTCACTTTTAGAGTAGGTGCGATATGGTACTGAGAAGAATGTATGTTTTGTGGACTTGTGGTGGAGAGTTCTGTAAATGTTTACTAAATTTACCTGCTCCAGGTCTGAGTTCAAGTCCTGGATATCCTTGTTAATTTTCTGTCTCATTGATCTGTCTAATATTGACAATGTGATGTTAAAGTTTCCCACTATTATTGTGTGGGAGTCTAAGTCTCTCTATAAGTCATTAAGAGCTTGCCTATGTATCTGGGTGCTCCTGTATTGGGTGCATATATATTTAGGATCATTAGCTCTTCTTGCTGCATTGACCCTTTTACCATTATGTAATGTCCTTCTTTGCCTCTTTTGATCTTTGTTGCTTTAAAGTCTATTTCATCAGAGGCGAGAATTGCAACTCCTGCTTTTTATTTTATTTTATTTTATTTTTGCTCTCCATTTGGTTCGTAAATCTTCCTCCATCCCTTTGTTTTGCCTTTGTGTATCCTTGCATGTGAGATGGGTCTGGATGCAGCATACCGATGGTTTTTGGCTTTTTATACAATTTGCCTGTCTGTGTCTTTTGATTGGGGCATTTAGTTGATTTAAATTTAAGATTAATATATGTGAGCTTAATACTGCCATTTAATGCTAGCTGGCTGTTCTGCCCATTAGTTGATGTAGATTCTTCATTATGTTGATGCTCTTTACCTTTTGGTATATTTTTGGAATGGCTGATACTGGTTGTTCCTTTTTATGTGTAGTGCTTCTTTCAGAAGCTCTTGTAAAGCAGGCCTGGTGGTGATGAAATCTCTGAGTACTTGCTTGTTCACAAAAGATTTTATTTTTCCTTCACTTATGAAGCTTAGTTTGGCTGGATATGAAATTCTGGGTTGAAAGTTCTTTTCTTTAAGGATGTTGAATATTGGCCCCCACTATCTTCTGGCTTGTAGGGTTGCTGAGAGATCTGCTGTGAGTCTGATAGGCTTCCCTTTGCGGGTGACCTTTCTCTCTGGCTGCCCTTAGCATTTTCTACTTCATTTCAACCCTGGTGAATCTGATAATTATGTGCCTTGGAGTTGCTCGTCTTGATGAATATCTTTGTGGTGTTCTCTATATTAGCTGGAGTGGAATATTGTCCTGCCTTGCTAGGTTGGGAAAGTTTTCCTGAATAATATCCTGGAGAATATTTTCCAGCTTGGATTCATTCTCTTCGTCACATTCAGGTACACCTATCAAACGTAGATTAGGTCTTTTCACATAGTCCCATATTTCTCTAATCTTGTCTTCTCGTTTTATTTCATTGAGTTGGTCCTTGACCTCTGATATCCTTTCTTCTGCTTGGTCAATTCGACTGTTAAAACTTGTGCATACTTCATGAAGTTCAGGTATTGTGTTTTTCAGCTCCAATAATTCACTTATACTCCTCTCTAAATTGTCTATTCTCATTAGCATTTCGTCAAACCTTTTTTCAAGGTTCTTAGTTTCTTTGCATTGGGTTAGAACATGTTCCTTTAGCTCACAGAAGTTTCTTATTATCCATATTCTGAAGCCTGATGCTGACAATTCATCACACTCATTCTCCATCAGGCCTTGTTCCCTTGCTGATGAGGAGCTACGATTCCCTTAAGAACGAGAGGCATTCTGATTTTGGATATTTTCAGCCTGTTTGCGCTGGTTTCTTCCCATCTTTGTGGATTTATCCACCTGTCATCTTTGTAATTGCTGACTTTCAGATTGGGTCTCTGAGTGGACGTCCAGCTTGTTGGTGATGATGTTATTTCTGTTTCTTTGTTTTCCTTCAGTGGACGCCCCTCCCCCACAGAGCTGGACCTTCCTGGGTTCAGCTGTGCTTGCTGTAAAACTCTCAACCATCAATGTTTCCAATTGCTGTATTTTTGTGCGGGTGGGACCAGTCGAGCCCCATCACCTGGCTCCAGCCTTGGAGCCCCCTTTTTTCTTTTCCTAACTAAATAGTCCATTCTCTCCCAGGTGCCCCAGTCGCCCGCCAAAAAGGCGCCAGATCTATGCAATCTCCCCTGGTCGGCTGAAACAGCAGTGTTGAGATTTGTGGTGCTTTTCTGCCCGGGAATCTCCCAGTCTGGCTTCCCGCTTCAGTCCCCCTTTCAATCAGTTGAATGGGCAACTCTGCCTTCCCGGAGCTCCAAACACCAACTAAAAGGGCACCCAGTCCCACATACTCCATACTGAGAACTGCCACGCTGGGACGCTGGCAAAACAGCAGTGTCAGCCAAGAGTCATGCTGGCAACCCGTGGAGCTCCTCCGCTGGGAATCTCCTGGTCCGTGGGCAACAAAAATTCATCTGGAAGTCTGTCGTCCACTCACTCCCTGAGCCTTCACTGGGAGCTGCAATCCTGAGCTGCTGCTAAACGGCCATCTTGGATCTCTCTCTCCAAATTCAGATTTTCTTTTTCCTTTTTGTGATGGAGTTTCACTCTTGTTGCCTAGGCTGGAGTTCAATAGTGCAATCTCGGGTAACTCCCACCTCCACCTCCCAGGTTCAAGTCTTCTGCCTCAGCCTCCCAAGTAGCTGAGATTACAGGTGTCCACCAGCAAACCTCACTAATTTTTATATTTTTAATAGAGACAGAGTTTCACCATGTTGGCCAGGCTAGTCTGGAACCCCCGACCTCAGGTGATCTGCCCGCCTAGGCTTCCCAAAGTGCTGGGATTACAGGCATGAATGACTGTGCCTGGTCAAAATCATACATTTTTTGATGACCTTTTTAATAATGAACGTCAGCTACTATATTGGGCATGGTCATAAAAATAACCTTTCATGTCCCAAGACATATCTAGTAGACTATTTTAATACTCTAGGTAAAAAAAAAAAAAAAAAACTTTTCACTTAATCTTGGATTTACTTCTTTTCCTACTTTTATCCAAATGATTTCTTAAGGAAGCTTTTGACACTAAATGACCAAGTAAAATGACATCAACTTCTATCAAGTCTAGTGAGTAAGTTTAATCAACACAAAAACTACCATATTCTAACTGTAATAGGGCGAAGTTTTTACATTTATTATTATAATGAACAATGAAAAACTAAATGGCTACACATGCATGGTTAAACAAATTATGGTATGTTTATATTATGAAAACTATAGAAGAGTAACAAAAACAGGATAAGCTTATATGTACTGACATGAAAATATCTCCAAGTCAGTGAGTAAATATGGAAAGAGTAAATTTAGTTAGATAACATTTTTTAAATCAAATCAAAACTATATAGCATGTTATGAGCATATAAATATATAAAAGTAGATGGAGAAATCTCTTAGAAGAATGTACTGGTTTATTCTGGGGAGAATTGTTTGAATTTTATTTCAACAAAAATGTATTCCTTCATAACTTGTAAAAGCAAAATGATCTAACATGAAGTTTAAAGGGAAATAAAAATTTGATATTAAGTGCTCAATGTGCTTTACATAATTCAGTTTATGCAGGCATAGAATCAAATAATTTTAAAAATAATTTTAAAGTTTTACTGTATATCAGTAATATTGACATTTATTATAATTTTTGTTATTGCTTAAGTGTACCCAAATCTATTTAAGAAAAGCAAAAAGCTAAAATATTTTTTCAATATATATCATACCTTAATTTTTTTCCTGTCACACAGCAGAGACAAAAGATAATCTAGCAACTAATTATATAGTATTTTGTACTTGAATTTCTTCATCTGCTGATATCATATCTCAAATATTCTCAAACTTTCTCAAATGTAGACCAATGTCTAACATTTCCTTTGTAATACATCAAGTACGCTTTCAATGAACATTTATTGCTCAATGGAAAGAAATTCTATGCCAAAATAAGACTGCACATATAATTTGTTTATGTTTGCATATACCTACATGTGTACAATTTTTACAAAAGTTATCCAAGGTTTAATAAAAGAAACAACACTCTCAAACCTCTACCTTATATTCGTCCACAATAATGCTGAGGGCTTCGTGACCAGCTTTCCTCATGTCTTCCAATTCTTGTTTATGTTTTTCCTGAAAGAAAAAAAAAATAAAACCATGAGTTTTTCTTCTGTTTTGTTTTCAGAATAAAATCATTGCCTACTGTTGCTTCCATGAAGGATTGAGTGGTTTGTGGCACATCAATGCTACAGCTGGAAACAAAGAGAAAAGATACATATGTGTGTATGTGTGTGTGTGTGTGTGTGTGTGTATGTATGTATATATATACACACGTGTATACGTGTATATACGTATATGTGTATATGCATATATATATACACATATACGTGTATATATGTGTATACGTATATATACACATGTATATATACGTATACACATATATATATATGTATATGAGCTTTGCCTAAAGGAATGGGGAACACTGAGGCAATGAGGAATTAAAGGGAAGCAACAGAAGAAGGAAAAACATGTTGACAGGTAGGATAACACAGGGCAAAGGTGCTTTTCCCTTGGGGCATTTGACCATTCTTGAACTGGATCAAGAGATGGGAGACCCTGCATTACTGCAACAAGCCTTGGCATCTATATTTCTAATACATTCCAAAGTTTGAGACCCACCGGAACAAGGTGATTAGCCCGTAATTCTACCTACTAGGACAGGAAAGGATGAACTCTCTTTGGAAATTCTTAATATCCTACAGTCTTTCCAGTTTTTCGAATATGATGTCCAGCTTCCAAAACAAAATTTTCAGAGATAACAACAGACAAAACCAAAAAGGAACACACACACACACACTCTCTCACACTCTCACACATATACGCACACATAGAAAACAGATAAAATAGGTCCGTAGACGGTTTAGATCCTAGTTATTAAAGAGTTTTTTAAATGTATGTAAGAGTTCTTAACACATCCAAACAATGGAAGAGAAATAGAGAAAAATGAACAGGATAGAGATTCTCACCAGAGAACTGGAATCCATAAAACAGAAATTCTAGACCTGAGAAGTATGTACTATTAATAACTCAATAGATGACATAAACAGATGAAAGAGAGCCAGAAACAGGATTAGGAAACCAAAAGACAGTAAAAAAAAAAAAAAAATGCAGACTACAGCAAAAAGAATATTTAATATGATTGAAAATATTTTCAAAAAATCCTTTAACAAACACATACGACAGAGTAAGCCAAAGAAAGGAAAAAGAAAAAAAAGTTGAGAAGAAAAGTGAAACAAGTGGTAAGATGATAATGAAGTGAAAAAACCCATTTCAATTATAGTGTAATCACTCAATATCTCTTGCTCTGAATGACATTAGTCATTAAAAAGTTTTGGCGTGCTATTAAAAGTGTAAGACTATTAAACTTACTATATTTCCTATTTGCTGCTGTGCTTCAAATGCTATTTTCCCCAGATACTGCATGTTCACTTCCTCTAGATCCTGCTCAAAAATTATCTTACCAGAGAGACTTTTCCTGACCACTCTTACATAAAATAGTACACCACTGATCACTATCCACTAATCATGCTTTATTTTTCTCATAGCACTTATCACTACCAAATGTTTTCCATTTATTGTTCCTTGCCTTTGTACCCTACTATATTGGAAAAGGTAGTGATACTAATCTACAACACTATGGAGCTTATTAAGGTGAGGAAAAAGGGACATCAGAAAAATTTCGCAGACAATAAGTTCAATTTGAGAGAGTGAAATTTTACTTGACACTGAATATATGTACCTTAAATAGTGCCTTATACAGAATGTCAGCTTGGTCAATAAGCACTAAATAAAGAAGAAATAAAATGGTCAAGATTTGAAGGCCAAATATATTTGGGAAGTGTGAAAGGTGTTTCCTTCTTCATCTGAGAGAGACAGAAGTAGAGACAGAACTATTTTACATCAAAATAAAAATGTTAATAACATTATTCACAATCTGATCTTCAAAAAAAGGCTCCTTAACAGGTTCAAGTAGATGTTTGTTGAATGGCTAAGTGAGAATAAAATTAATGTTCTTTTTCTGATACAAGTTAAGCACACAAATTTTAAAAAGTTTTGTGGTATATTTCTCTAACTGTTAAATGAGGGAGCTGGAATAAATTATTTCTAAGATACACTTCCAACTTTCTTAATGCTATCCTATAATACGATACGTGAGAAGTAGAAAAGTTCCTCTTTAAAATTTCCTTTCTTGTTAAAGAATAAATCATAAGTGTGCTAATAACTCTTTGTTAAACCCTATCCTATGTAGCTGTTAGACATGCCATGCTTACAGGGACGTAGTACATTCTATGTTCTTGTACTTTAACCAAGATATCTGTGCTGGACATGCTCACAGGTATGCCCCAGCTTTCCATTGCTTTTAGCTGTTTAGAGAAGTTTTAAGTTGTTAGCCAATTGGGCTTTGTTTAGATTGTGAAGTCTGGCTCCAGCCAATGGAGATCAGACACAGCAGTAAGGATGACCCCAGATGCATAAGGAAAAAACATGTCTGCTTTCCTTTGTTCACTGTACTCTCATGGTAAAATGACTAGCAAGGTTACCCTTCCTGCAGTCCAGGAAGTAAAAATTGACCTTCTAAAAGATCCTTGGTCTCAGTGCTAATTTTTCTTTGCCACATCAAGCATCTGTTTCCAACACAGTATGTTATGAAAAGATCAATCAACCCTCCTTTGCTTACTTCAAAAGTTACTAATGGCAATCATACAACCACATTGTAACACAACAGTCTGTGTAGTTGAAAACATGGGAATAAATAATTGTCATACCAAAATTCATTTCAAGGCTATACAGCCAAATATTTACAGCCTATCTTTAAAGGAGTCAAGCCAAATTTGACCATAGTGATAACTTTCTTTAAAAATGTCAAACCCCAAAACATCACTAGAAAGAGATGACAAAGGCAAATGCCCTCACCTTAAATAAAACTGCAGAATTTTTAAACAAAAAGATACTTCAAAGATAAACTATTCCAATATGTTGATTTTATAAATGAGGATACTGAGACCCAAATAAGTCAAAAAATTTGTTCCCACAGGTCATTAAAATATGACTATGTGCCAGGTATTGTTACATAAAGGCACAGCAAAGCCTAACTCAGATTTCCTGATAGCCACCCTAATGTTTATTTGAAAATATCCTGTCAAAAATCAAGCTATCTGAATGTATTCTCAATCCCTCAACAGATATGTTTTCTGTATATAACTCAATAAAACACAGAATCACATATTATGTTTTATACATGCTTGTGAAGCAAAGACACATAACTAATCATGGTCTGTAAAATGTGAAACAGTCATTCATCAATTCACTACTGCTAACCAGAAATTTTGGTCTGACAAAACTGATGCAATGGTGCCTTTCAAAGGTTAACGGAAGCACATTTCAACTGATCCTCCACTACCCATAACTGCTCCAATCTCAACTGCTTCTTAGCTAAAATGATTAAATACACCTAAGTCTCATACTCTTTATATGCCTGGACACGATGAGTATTCAAGAAATTTAACAGATACACATGTAAAAAAGGAACCATACAATCAACAAATAAAGGCCCTTTCCAAAAAAAATGAAATATTCACAAAAATTTTGGTAACTATCATTGGTATATTGATGACAACATGCAATTCAAGTACCTGAATCAAGGCTTTCTTTTAAAAAGCTCGTATTCTATTTGTGTTGGCCATTGCCAAGCCAAGTAAAAACCCTACTAATCGCTTCTAAGAAATTCATGCACAGCAATAGGATCCTCTGCTACACAGATGATTAAAAGGCAGCATTTAATTGATGTGTTTGGAATGAATTATTACAGTGATTTTAAAAAGACAGAGAAATTCCAAAGATCAACTAGCTACATTATATTCTATCAGAAAGCAGCTGCTTCTCACCTTCCAAACTATTTTGTCAACAGCCAGTCTATAATTAGCCTACCAGAACATAATAAGCAAATATCATCTGATTGAGAAAGGTTTTCCAATATAGGTTTCACCACCACTTTCTTGGAAGCCACAAGATTACATCCTTTTCACAACAACTAATCAACTATATTGGAGAAGGCAGACACAAACACGTCCAGATATTCCAAAAGGAAATCTGTGGGGCAAGAAATCAAAATAAAAATGGTAGGATAACACATAACAAATACATGAAAAAATTCTGACAGATGGTACAAAATGCCCCCTACCAAAATCTGAATAATCCAACACACCTAAATGGCCTAACTATAAATGCCAAAGTAGTGCTAAGAAGGTAAGATTATCCCATACATACATATTATCAAAAGAGAAGAAAAACAACAAAACACCACCTCTTCATTTCTCATCAATCCCACCACTTGACAGCTGGAATAAGCCTGGTTGTTTTTCCTAAAGAAGCCATAATCTTGCCATGAAAATAAGTTTCACTAGCATGACACAGCATTATGCAACAGAAGTCTTTCCCAGGGAATATATGTTTCTCCACCTCTCCATTCTGTCTCATTTCTCAATCCCTCTACACACGTGGTAGCAATAGCACATGACAGACCCTTCAAAATCATCCCCAGTCTCACAAACTAATTCCATAATTTAGACAAATATAAAATGGAAGAAAAAAAACACAAGCATAAGAATCAGTCTAAAAGTATAAATATTACAAATGGAAATAAAGCATTTTTGCCATAGCAATCTATCCCTAATACTAAAACGAATGCCCTTAATAAGACTGTAAGAGAACCATAATCTCAAAAGATTAATTTTAATTCTGTACCTATCCCATTGGTGGCTGACTTAACAAATGGCATGAAATTCATGGCATGCAGAATCCAAAGCCATGAGCTTTGCTGAATCCTCTCAATCAAAAACAAGATTAAGGCAGCAAACTTCTCCTGGAATTCTCCTAACAGACACAATGAGGAAGGTATGCAAAGGACCTCACAATCTACTCATACAAGCACAGAAGTAATCAATTTTCCTGTATGCTAATTTACAAACCCTAAACATGACAATTTCACACCCATGTCTAAGGCAAAGCATTAAGAAATTGGTGGTGAGCAAAAAAGGAATGAACAGGTCACACTAAATTCATCACCATGAAGATGAAAACAACCACTCAAGTGAAATTCATAAGAGAAAATGATATGTTTATAACAGTGTCATGATTGTTGCCATTATGATTTATCCATTAGCACAACATGTCCTCTACCAACCATATTGTGTTAAAGAATGAAGGCCAAATCCTGCACAGCCTGAGAAACTTAGCCTTTTGCAAAACCCCAGCTGAGATCCTGGTTAATTTGTTGGTTGGATTGGCTCTGTTCCCACTTCTACTTCAATGTTGCCTTATTAAGTGCTCCAATAGGAAAGAATCTCCACTCTGCATCAGATACAGATTATTATTTATCATTAACTTTGTTAAGATCTTCAAAGGGAAAGAGCCTTGAAAGGCAGAAGCTCAAAACTAACTCAGGCCAAGCACAGGAGAAAAAAAAAATAGAGAAAGAAGGAAGAAAATGATGTAGAAAAGTATCAAGGAAAGGAAGGACAGGGAGGGAAGGAGAAAGAGGGAGAAAGGAGGAAGAAAAAAGGACAGGCAGGAGGGAGGAGGGACGAGGAGACAAAGTTTGCAATCCTAAGAACAGCTTGTGTCTACTTGTATGGGACAATTACAACCAATCCTCTCTACTTTGTGGTTACAGCAAGAAACCATTTCTAGTCACTGAATGTCAAAGAAAAGGCCTGTAACCTGCATGTGCAATAGATCTACAAACCTCCCAAACAATAAGAATCTAAAACACCCTAGAATTCTTATTTTATGACTTTTCCCATTTTAAATCTAGTCTCCAAAGCTTTATTATATTTTAACCCCACATGCAGAAAGGAGCTTTCTAACACAGCCTCTCAATACATTTTAAACTTTGATCAAAAAAAAAAAAAAAGGAAAATGGCTGAATACTAAAAATCACTTTTTAATGTTCTTGTCATTTATCTACATAATGAGTTTTTCTGGCCATAGTATTATTTGCCTTCACATATTTAAATACACTAAAAGTGGTACTTGTAATGGGTTGAATTATGACCTCCCAAAAAGGTTTGTCCAAGTCCTTAAACCTGGTAGCTGTGAATGTAACCTTATTTGGAAATAATACCTTTGTAGACACAACTGCTTAAGAAACATAAGATGAGATCATCCTGGACTTAGGATAGGCCCAAAATCCAATTATTTGTATTCTTATAAAAGAAAGGAGAGGGAGATATGAGACAGAGAAGTAGAGTAAAAAGGCATGTGAAGAAAGAGAGAGGATGGAGTCATGCTGCCATATGCTGAAGGATATCAGGCACTAACAGAAGCTGGGAGAGGTAAAGCAGTATTCCCCCTAGGTCATTTGGAGGCAGTATGACCCTGCCAAAATGTTAATTTTTAAAACTCTGATCTCCATAACATAAATTTCTGCTTTTTTAAACCACTAAGTGCATGTAATTCATTTTACTATACTTCACTGTACTGTGCTTCATAGATACTGCATTTTTTTTTACAAATTGAAGGCTTTAAGTTCAGGGACACATGTGAAGGTTGGTTACATAGAAAACTTGGGTCTGGGGTTTGTTGTACGGATGATTTCACCACACAGGTGTTAACCCTAGTACCCATTAGTTGTTTTTCCTGATCCTCTTCCTCCTCAGGATCCTCTTCCTCCTCAGGATCCTCTCCCCCCTCTCACCCTTCACCCTCTAATTGGCCCCAGTATGTGTTGTTCCCCTCCATGAATCAGCACCATTTTTCCAACAGTTGTGTGCTCATTCTGTCTCTGTGTCAAATCTTGGTAATTATAACAGTATTTCAAAATTTTTCATTATTAGTTCATCTGTTACAGTGATATGTGATCAGTTATCTTTGATGTTACTATTGTTTTCGGGTGCCACAAATCATGCCCATATCAGATGGCAAACTTAATAATGTTGCATGTGTTTTGAGTGAACAGCCAGCCATTCCCCCACCTACCCCACTCTTAGAGCCTCTCTATTCCCCGAGACACAGTATTATTGAAATCAGGCCAATCAATAACGCTATAATTACTAAATGTTCAAGTGACAGTCATATGGCTCACACTTTAAATCAAAAGCTAGAAATAATTAACCTTAGTGAGAAAGGCATATGAAAAGCTTAGGGCAGCCAAAATCTAGGCCTCTCATGCCAACAGCTACATTGTGAATGAATGCAAAGGACAAGATTTGAAAAAAAGTAAAAGTGCTACTCCAGTTAACACACACAAATGATAAGAAAGTTAAACAGCATTATTGCTGATTCTAGCATGCCGGAGAGAAGACCGAGTCAGCCACAACATTCCCCACTAAGCCAAAGCCTAATTCAGAACAAAGTCATATCTCTCCAATTCTGTGAAGGCTAGGAGAGATTAGGAAGCTGCAGAAGACAAATCTAAAGTTATCAGAGATTGGTTCACGATGTTGAAGAAAAAAAAAAAAAGCCATCTCCGTAAGATAAAAATAACAGGTGAAGCAGCAAATACTGATGTAGAACTGCAGCAAATTATTCAGAAGATCTAGCTAAGATAATGGATGAAGGTGGCAACACTAAACAACAGATCTGTAATGCAGACAAAACATCCTTTTCTTGGAAGATGCTATGCAGGACTTTCACAGCCAGAGAGAAGAAGTCAATGACTGACTTCAACATTTCAAAGGACACACTGACACTCTTGTTAGGGGCTAATGCAGTTGGTGACTTTAAGTGGAAGCCAATGCTCATTTAACATCCACAAAATCCAGGGCCCTTAAGCATTATGCTGTTCTGCCTGTGCTCTATCAATGGAAGAACAAAGCCTGGATGACAGCATATCGGTTACAGGAGGGTTTATTTTAAGACCATTGTTGAAGACTACTGAAAAAAAAAAAAAAAAAAGATTCTTTTCCACCACAGATGTGGTAGTAATACCAAGAAAATTAGAATTGTAAGTAGAGCCTGAAGATGTGACTGAACTGCTGCAATCACATAACACCTGAACAGATAAGGAGTTACTTCTTACAAAGAACGTAGTTTCTTGACATGGAATCTAGTTCTCGTAGAGACACTGTGAAAATTGTTAAAATGGCTGCTAGGGATTTAGAATATTATTACGTAAACTTAATTGATAAAGCAGTGGCAGAGTTTGAGAGAACTGACTCCAACTTTGAAAGAAGCTTTACTGTAGGTAAAATGCTATCACACAGCACTGCACATTAAAGAGAACTCTTTCATGAAAGCACGAGTCAACCGATGTAGTAAAACTTCATTGCAGTTTCATTTTAAGAAGCTGCCATAGCGACACCAATCTTCAGCAACCACCACCCTTATCAACAGCAGCTATCAACACTGAGGCAAAACACTTCACTAACAAAAGGATTATGACAATCACTGAAAGCTCAGATGATTGCTGGCATGTTTTAGCAATAAGCATTTTAATTAAGGTAGGTACATTTTTTAGACATGAATGGTATTACACACACAATAATCTACAGTATAGTATAAGTGTAACTTTATTATACTCTGAGAAAACAAAACATTGATCTGACTCACTCACTACAATATTTGCTTTACTGCAGTGGTCTGGAACCAAACTTTTCAGTATCTTCAAGGCATGACTGTATAGGGTTATCCAGAAAGGATCTGTGGATAACTTATTTGTCTAATAGCATGAATTCCCTTAACTCAGCAGATTCACAACGTTTTTGAAAATGTTATACTAAGAGAAGTATAGCAAGTCTAGGATAAAGGAGATATACAGCAAGCCTAGGATGAAGCCTAGTATCAAAGAAAAAGAAATAAAGAATGACTGTCAGACTGCTGAGATTCTACAGGCAGGAAGTAAGCTAATTAGACCAGGAAGCTATAAATATGTGCTAATCTTAAAAAAAAAAAAAAAAAAAAAAAAAAAAAAAAAAAAAAAAAAAAAAAAAAAAAAAAAAAAAAAAAAAAAAAAAAAAAAAAAAAAAAACAGGAGGAATGGGCCTGGGGTTAGTACCATGATTGCAAAGCCTAGGGCTATGGGCCCAGAGCCACAGCTTGAGCTGTGAGTGCAGAGACAGCGGCCAGCAGAGTCACAGGCATAGACCGCAACAGAACTGCAAGTACAAAACGTAATCAGGCCAGGGTCCTGGGCACAGAGGGCAACTGACCTAGAGCACAGACCCAGACAATAGCCAAACTAGAGCCATAAGTCCAGAAACTCACCAAACTGTAGCCGTGGACTCAGAGGGTAAAGTATCAAGCCATAGAATATTAGTCTTAGGCCCTGAAACCTAATGAATTTTCCTTCCCGTGTTTTAAATTTGTTTGGGACTGATGACTCCCTTTATTTCTTCCAATTTTCTCTTTCAGATGGGATCTGATGCCCATATTGCCACTGTATTCTGAAAACAGGTAACTTGTTTTCTAGTTTCACACAGCTACCAATAAAAGAACTTTGATCACATTCAGTCTCAGTCTCACCCACATCTGGTTTAGATGATTCAGATAATGACACTGAGACTTTTGAGTTAATGTTATTTAGATGAGATTCTGAATGTAAAGCTGATATATTGAGTTGAGATTTCTGGGAACATTAGTACTCAGTCAATGTATTTTGCAGAGTGAAGGAAAGAAACTTTGTGGGGCCAGGAGGAACACCACAACAGGTTGAATTGTGTCCCTACAAAGTTCTGTCCAACATCTAATCCTTGATGCCTACGAATGTAATCTTATTTGGAAATAGGATCTTTGCATTATAATTAAGGATTCATTAGGTAAATATTTATGGATGTGCCCTAAATTAAATGACTGATTACAAGAGAAAAGAGAGGGAGATTTGAGACACAGGGAAGAAGGCCATGAAAGAAGCAGAAATTGGAGTAAGTCAGACTGCCAGAGGCCAGGAAATGTCACCTGTCTTGAGAAACTGGAGGAGACTAGCAAAGATTTTCCCATAGAAACTTCAGAGCGAGTATGGCTCTGCCGACACATTAATTTCAAACTGCCAATCCCCAGAACTGTGGGAGAATAGATTTCTTCTATTTCAATCCACCAAGTCTGTGGTAATTTGTTACAGCAGCCCTAGAAATCAAATACTGAGCTTTTCCACTGTCCTTTGAATGAGCTTCTTCCTTCACACACCAAAAACCTCAAGTACCTCAACTTTTACTTTGCCCAGCGTATGCCCAGGACACTAGCACATTAACACAATAAGGTATTTCTCCTGATTACGACATAGGCTTTTTCAAATTACTTCTTACCTAAGTGTTAAAAACAATTACTATTATTTGTCTAAATTAACTCTCCTAAACAGAATATCAAATATTTAACACAGATCTCAATAATAATTAATAGCAGTAATACCAGACCTTTAAAAAAAATGGCAGATTATACACAGGTATTTATTATTGCTGCCACCTAAAATGCAACTAAAACATCTGAAAAAGTGTAGGTTTTCTGTTTTGTTGTTTGCTTTTAATAGTACAAAGGTATAAAAGCAAGAGTCAAAGTTGAGAAAACAGAAGAATACAAGCAGATGCATGTGTGCTAACTGTAATAGCAAAATAAAAAAAAAAACTAAATCTTAAAAAAGCAATGTGAAAGTGAGACATGATTCAATAATACTGCAGAAATTATTCAATAATACTGCAGAAATTATTCAATAATATTGCAGAAAACCCAAAATACGCAGGAATTGGCACAGCAAAGTACTCTGGAAGTGAAGGTAAAAAGAATGCTAAGAACAGGATAGTTGCCTGAAAGTTTATGTAAGATGAAGTCCTCCCCAGATCACTTCTACCGCTCTGCAGACCTGGGAGCTTGACCCTATACAATTGTAATAGAATAATGAAGGTCTATTCTCTGAAGCAGGCATTACAGAAGGTCTCTAAACTGGGAACACTAGGCAGAGATGAAGGCAAGAGTATCACAGAAAACAAGAAAAGTAGTAAAAGTTTCCACAGCAAATATAATGGTCCTGAAATCTTTCCTGTTTAGCCTGGGTTATCCTCACCAGACAGAAGACTAAGTGGACCTTCTCTAGGGAATGTTATCAAACCTAACTAGAAAGTCAGGACCAGTTAAATAATTTTTGAGATTCAATATAAAATAAAAATGTGGAACCCTTACTAAAAAACTAAGAAATTAAAGATGTCAACAGTAGATTAAGCCAAGCATGGGAGCCTTATAAACACAGGGCCCTGTGCAAATGCAGAGGTTTCACATTCATAAAACTAGCCTTGCTTAAAGATACTGACAGTGGGAGAGGGCTGACCATAAACAGCCTTGTCATATAACCCTACAGTTAAGCCTGCTCTACAGAATGCCCCATTAGTCAGCATAGAGCTTCCAAACAACTTTTTGTACCCTATTACTAAATAAGAGATACCTGTGGATAAAAAAAAATCATTTAGAGAAAGCCTCTAAACGAAAAACAAGTATCAGAAGACTGTAACAGAAAAGGAAAAAGCACAAGTAGAAGAAACATTATGTAGGAACAAAAAATCATAATATTAACATCCTCAGAAAATTGATGACCAAGTGAAAGAGAGGCCTTGAGGCATGAAGGTGGGGACAGCAATACCCCTAAGTAGATGAGGGAATATAGGAACTCGTGAATAAGTACAGGGTGCTGTCTTTAGATGGTCTTTAGATGGACTGAGGAAGAGATACTTGGTAGACTTATCCCGCTGCCTGCAATCCAGACCAGCACAGCGGCAATTCTAACATCCCTTCCAAAGGTGAAAAAGATAGGGTACTAACGGGGACAGTAGAGGAAATAATAGCTAAGAGTAAAGAAATGTATAAACAAGCTATTAACTGAAGGAAATTCAATACTACATTAACAACTCTAAAGAGTGTTAAGAGCAAGAGATGATACTGTCTCTTAGCTCAGTTGTTCCAGATACCTGAAAAGGTAAGTGAAGTTGTGCATTTGTCAGGACCACTTCTGTTTTGCAATCTGAAAAGACTGATAGGAAATCTGCAAACCTGAGTGACCTCACCCTGAAAGACACTCATACAATATGACAGACTGAACAAATTATTAATGATTATGTATATTCTTCTGATTTCAGGAATCCATGGTCAAAAACCGGGGAGGGGAAGCCCTCTGGTATTATGATATATATATATATATATACACACTGATTTTTCACTGCCAGTTCCTGGCTCGTAACTCCTAAAATCCTTGGAATCTCCAAAGTGCTGCCTTTTATGTGTCTTTTGTCTGATAGGTTCAGGGTAGGGCTGGTCACCAGAAAGACCAAGGCAGGTTTAGAGGGTTAGGATGTTCAGTCCCCTCCCCTAACCAGGATAGGGGTTGAAGGTCAAGTTGATCACCAAAGGCCAACAGTTTAATCAATCATGCCTACCTCATAAAGAGGACAGGATTTGGAGAGCTTCCAGATAACTGGACATATGAAGGTTCCTGGAGGGTGGCAATCCCAGGGAACACATGGAAGCTCCATGCCCCTTCCCCATACCTTGCCCTATTATCTCTTCATCTAGCTATTTTATTTGTATCCTCTAAAATATTCTTAATTAAACCAATAAAGTAAAAAATTAAAAAGTAAAAAAATGAATTCAATAAATTTCCCTTAACTAAATACTACACACTGAAATATAGATCCAGAAACTCCATCTCCAGCACTATTGTATACTTAAAAGTGTCTCCAGTAAAAATACAACTAAATCATAACATAGCTTAATGCTTAGAGTAGTACTTGGCTTACAAGAAGGGAAATTTCCAGGAGTCCAAAACCAAAAACCGAACTGAAATCTAATTTTTATGGGGAAAACACTTCTTAAAAGTGAAGACTGTCTCAAGAACAAAGGTTTTTATTTGCTTTTCAATCAGAAAAACAAGCACTGGGGTGGCAACAAATTAAAATAACTAGTTACAGACAACTACACTAAACACCCTAGAACATATAACCAGCATAGTGCCAGAGCACCTGATATTCACAGCTCTCAACAGAACCAACCACAAATTCACCTGTGAACCACAGAAGTCTCAATTAAGTCCCAAGAATTCAGTTAATTAAGATAAAATGTATATGAGCTTACAATAAAAATTAGCCAAAAAAATTGCATGGAAAAAATCACAATGAATAAAAATGAATAAAAGACAATACTCATTTAAAGATAAAAAGTTTTTTGAGAAAAAAATTAACATATGTGATACAATTCAGGGATAATATATGTGATATAATTCAGGGATCAATGGCATTGACATAATCATTATATTGTAGACTGAATACTGATCTAGTCAAATTTATGATACAACTATATCAGAGGAGTAAAGGAACTCTTAGGTTTGGATCAGAGGTAGAAATACACAAGATCTGAAAAATCAAGAAGCAGAAATATTGTCAAGTATGTTATTTAAAAACATAGTCGTAAATATTAGTTTTAAAAGTTGAATGTAATTGCTGTTGGGCACCAGAAAAATGGCAGGAATGAGAAAGGATCTGTGAATAATGTTTTTCATAACAAATACTTTCGAAATGACTCTTTAAACCATGTTTAGTTACCATTTGGTAAGAGGTTTTTTGTTTTTTTTTTTAATTGAGACATAACCTGTGCTTAGAGCATACAGTGCAGTAAATGTAGACAGTAAGTGAATAATTAGCTATAAAAGCCTCAGTTTACATATTTAATAATAGTATCTAAATACACAAGGTAACTGTAGTGAAAGGTCAGCAATCACTTAAATGTTTAATATGGGGAACTTTAATATATGATAGTACGCCCATTAAATAGATTATTAAGAAGCAGCTCGTACTATCTGATGTTCTTAAGTGAAAAAGCATGACACATTTTATATTAAAAAATGAATAATTTATACGTACATACAAACACACACATACATATATACACAGTACATTTGTTG
This sequence comes from Cebus imitator, assembly GCF_001604975.1. NCBI lineage: Eukaryota > Metazoa > Chordata > Mammalia > Primates > Cebidae > Cebus > Cebus imitator. The sequence goes on along the minus strand of NW_016107911.1, from coordinate 477,090 downwards.
TATATATCTAAAATATATTTGGAAGGATATATAAGAAATTGCCAACACTGGCTGACACAAGAAAGGAAAAGTGGGCAGCAGATCTCATGGGAAGGAGACCTTCTACCATATAACCTTTCGTACTTTTTAAAATTCTAAACTGCGTGACTATGTTGCCATTTCAAAAATACAGTAAGTGTCTATCTTAGAAACCTAACCCAATGAAATAAATGTCTAATGATGAGATTGCTGACACCAAAGCTCAGGAATAAGGATTGACATATTGAGAAGAAACAATAATCCCAGCTTCCCTTCAACTTGGTGTAGGCAGAGGCCTTCTCTGTCTACTAGCATCTGACTGACATTAAGCAATGAATATAAACAACCAATGTTTAATAAATATCCAATATTGGAGGGCTCATGGGTCTAAAAGAAAACCTTCATTCAAAGGCTAATAGCTAAACTTGAATTTCCTCATCTGTAAAACGGGTAATAATAACTTCACAGGGTTATTGTGAAAATGCATTCAAGGTAGATAGCATAGTGCCTTGCATGTAGTAACCAGTCAGGAAACATTAGTTTTCCTCATTGTCTTCCTTTTACTTCTGATGAAAACTGAGAGTATAATAACTCAAAGAGATTTTATCATTAGTTTCTGTCTCAGAGTAAAGACTATTTACGCTAATAAGTTTAATGGTGAATATGAATAAGCCTATTACACATATGAAATAAATGTTAGTTCCAAAGTATAAAATAATTATTTCAGATATGAATTTAAAATATCAGGAAAAAATTGTGACTTATAAAATATGAATCACATCATTCAGATGCTGAAGTATTTTTCTCTCTCTCCTATCCTGGCAAAAGTATCTGGCAAGCCAGCAAAAACATTGCCTCACTCTTAGAAAAGTGATGTCAATTTTCCTAAAATTAATGTTAGAATAATGCATACTGTCTGTCAAAAAACAGAGGCATCAGCCTAGATAGGACTAAAAAATTACCAATGTACCAAAAGGTCAGATGATACATAATTCTAGAGAAATTGCTTTATAAAATGAGAAGCAAATACTCCATAAGAATTTGCTGTATAAAATTTTTTGTCAAATCAGTCTCATAAATTTAGTCACATAATTATAGAACCAGAAAAGACCATAAAGATGAAAAAGGCACATTCCTCTCCCCTCTGTATTTTATAAATAATGACAGTACAGGTAATGAAATTGAACTGTTAGAGAAACCTCTTTCCTAAGTTCATTTTTCTATGTAATAGGAAACTCAGTAACTCTCTTAACCTCTTACCCCACCGACTCATTTTTTCCCTTTCTCTCTCCCTCTCTAAACATAAAAGGCAAGGTGACCTGAATCCTTATGTTGGTAAGGAAAAGTTGAGACTGTATGGCTCAGCATCATTCCTCTCAAACTCTCTCCCTCAAGCTCTTCCTTCTACTCCCCCGAGCCCACCTCCACATGCAAATATGAGTATGATATATGGCTATGAGAATGGATATGTGTACATGCACATATAAACATATATGTATACATTACATTATGCTATTTATTATATATGGGAAGACAGGGATATTAAGAGGGGTTGTATATATAGTTTAATATATGTGTATATACAATGTATGTCTATGTATATCTCCTTCTCTCAATCTGTTTCTCTCAGTCTCTCTCAATATTATTTTTCTCTGATTACTTCATTTTCTCAGTATCTCTCAATCTCTCTCTCCACCCGCCATTCCCCAAACACATCCCTGACTACACAAAACATTCATTGTCTACTCTTTAATGCCTTAAGTTTGATAGGCCAGGCTCCTAAGAGGAATATCTAAGGTTATCTGACTATGTCAAACAACAAAGAATGATATGTAGTATTAGTGATCCTGTCTGCCTACAAACTTGAGCGTATTTTACTTTCTTCACACTTAAAGCTCCAATATCTCAACTCTCTTTACTCCATTGTTATAAAATGGAAGCTAACAGAAATGCCTTTCCACGTGTGCCTATTACTTCCACTAGTCTGTATGTATCTGAACCCACATATGTAGTCCTCCCTACTGTTACTGTAAGAACGTGTTCCATCTAAAGACAACATCCTGTACTTATTCACTAGATCCTATATTCCCTCATCTATTCAGGGGTATTGCTGTCCCCACCTTCACCCCTCAAGGCCTCTCTTTCACGTGGTCATCAATTTTCCCACTCAACTGAATCAATCTCATAATGATAGAAGCATGCTATCATATTTTTCAGCAAAAAAATAAATCTCTTGCCCCTCATACACTGAAGAATCTTCTGTATTCATCCTGCTTCTACTTCCTGTCCTCTCTTTCTCTTAAATCCACTCCAATAGACTTTCATCCCCACCATTATCCCAAAACTGCTCACTGAGATAACAAATGGCCTACTGTATTAGTCTTCTATTACTGTCATAACAAATTACTATAAACTCAGTGGCTTAAAATAACACACATTTATTATCTTATAGTTGTATAAGTCAGAAGTCAACATGTCTCACTGGGTTAAAATCAAGGTGCTGGTAGGGCTGGCTTGCCTCTATCTGCAGGCTCTAGGGAAGGGCTTCTTTTGTTTCTTAATTCGACTACTGACAAAATTCAGTTCTTTGCATATAGTTTCTGCATCTCAGAAACAACAGAGCATCAAATTCTTCTCATGCTTCTGTCTCTCCCACCACAGCCAGATATTTTTAAGTAATTATGTGATTTGTCTGGGCCCATCAGGGGAATCCAACAGAATCTCTCCACTTAGAGGTCTAGAACTAATTATACCTGTTTTAAAGAATCTTTTGTGGTGCAACAGATTCTGAAATTTAGGACGTAGACATCTTAAGAGAACAGTATTTTGCCTAGTACACCTATGCAACAGTCTTTTCTTAGTCCTGATTTTGGATAACCTTCAGCAGCACTTGTCATAGTTGACTACTCTTTCCTTTAAACAGACTTTTCTTGGCCTGGATGATAAACTCTCAGTTCTCTTACCCCTCTAGCTACTCATTCTCAGCCTCTTTTTACTAGTTCCTCCACATCTCTCTACATGTGGGAGCACCTCAAATTTTAGAAATAAAGAGGGTAATGAAATAATAGCAGGAATGTCTATACAGAACTATAGTTTTCAAAGTATGATCAAGGAACCCTAAGTATCATAGGCAGAATAATGGAATACTAAAGATAAGTACATCCTAATTTCTGGAATCTATGAAGACATCAGTTTACATGCCAAAGGGGACTCCGGTAGTTAATAAAATTAATGTTATTAATCAGATGATTTTAAAATAATTGTCCTGGATTATTCTGGTAAGTCTAATGTCATCATAAAAGTCCTTAAATGTGGACCAGATAGGCAGCAGAGTTAGTATCAAAGTGATGATATGTGAGGGGGGCAGAAAAGTGCTGGAAAGAGAAGGGCATGGTCGTTGGCGAGAGCTCCACCCCTAGGCCTGTGTCCATGGGCCTAGGTGAGGACAGGCATTCCTGCCTTTGCACCCAACTGTTGCATCTCCCAAGACCACCCTGGCTTGCCATGCCCCCATCCTACGCCTACCGAAATCCTGAGACCCTAGCAGGCAGACACATAAGCAGCTGGATGTCGAGAGGAACACATCAGCAGAAGACAACGCAGCAGCTGGAAATTGAGAGGACACCAGTGGAAGAGCACACCAACAGACACCAGCAAGCCAGCAACATGATGCAGGATTTTCCAGGGGAAAGCCACCTTCCCACTCCATCTCCCTTCTGGCTACCCCATCTGCTGAAAGCTGCTTTCACTCAATAAAACCTTGCACTCATTCTCCAAGCCCACATGTGATCCAATTCTTTTTTTTTTTTTTTTTTTTTT